>NC_048299.1:141104290-141227031 GCF_013100865.1 Trachemys scripta elegans
GTTTTTGAAGTTTTTCTGTTGTAATATAGCCACCCGCAGGTCTGTCACTGAATGACCAGACAGGTTAAAGTGTTCTCCCACTGGTTTTTGAGTATTTTGATTCCTGATGTCAGATTTGTGTCCATTAATTCTTTTGCGTAGAGACTGTCCGGTTTGGCCAATGTACATGGCAGAGGGGCATTGCTGGCACATGATGGCATATATCACATTGGTAGATGTGCAGGTGAACGAGCCCCTGATGGTATGGCTGATGTGATTAGGTCCTATGATGATGTCACTTGAATAGATATGTGGACAGAGTTGGCATCGGGGTTTGTTACAAGGATAGGTTCCTGGGTTAGTGGTTTTGTTCAGTGATGTGTGGTTGCTGGTGAGTATTTGCTTTAGGTTGGGGGGTTGTCTGTAAGCGAGGACAGGTCTGTCTCCCAAGATCTGTGAGAGTAAAGGACACTTGGTCTTTCCGAAGGTGAGACACCTGGGAGTGGCAGGGGAAGCCAACTCACAAGACTTCCACTTCCCCAGATCAGGGATGGCCGTGCTCTGAAACGTCCTGGGGCACGTGCCCTGGTATCGGGTGTGCTGCGAAGCCAAGCAGATCCCAATCCCCATTCTAATGCCATTCTGCTCCCTGAAGGGAGGATTGGGGGGGGGGTGGTCCTGCTGAGCCCAATGCCCCCCCAGTAATTCCCCTTAACCCTGCGGAGATACCACCCATGGCAGGGGCTGCTCCTTGGGCAGCATCAGGCAGCGAGGGTCCGAGTCGTCTGGAGACCTCTGTGCGCCCCATCACGATGCAGGGCGGAAGCCAGTGAGGGAAGATCCCAGCGTTTGCAGAAGTTAGGAGAAATTTGTCTCTGCGCCTGTGACCCAAGGCTGCTTGATGGAGACTTACTTGGGGGACAAAGACTGAGCCCCCCAGTGCTGTGGCCGGTTGCTCTTCAGAGCAGAGCCCTGCATGCGGCGTTGGCTACGGAGCCCCTGGCTGCCGGCGCTGCAACAAGACCAAAGAATGGAGCCATTTGGTTCCCCCAGCAAAGCGTGCTCCCTGGGCTGGACAGGGCACTGGCTCGTGTCCCTGGAGGGGTTTGCAGGGGTGAGAGTGGTGGTGCTAGGGGGCAGAGGTAGCTGGGTATTTGGCCTGCGTGGCACAATGGGCAGGGCCTGTGTCATGTACCCCCAGGTGGGCTGGGTGAGGGGGTGTGGATGACACTGACAGGTCTCTCAGCGCCGGTGAGCTGGCCTTCCCAGTGCTGTGTCCATTCCCAGCATCCCCCGGACTCTTCAGGGCACCTGTCTGGAGATGGCACCATTACCCAGGGCTTGGCTGTGGACACTGGATGCCTCTCCAGGGCTTCTTAAGTTGGGCTCCCCTGCTCCAGAGGCGGGGAGGTGAGAAGGCTCCTATGGGACAGGAGGCCGGGTAGGTGCATTAATTCCCCTCGCTAGTTCAGGTATGGTGACCTTGGCTCTGCTCCTCGCAGGTACGCCATGGCAGTGATGAACCACCACGTGTGTCCCGTCGAGAACTGGTGAGCAGCAGCCCCTGTGGCTGGCAGTGCATGGGCAGCCCCTGCCAGGTGCTGCAGCCCCACCCGCTTCCTTCCTTGCCCTAGCCAATTGTAGTACCTAATCTAACCAGTACGGTCAGGCTCTGGGGCCAGCCCCCGTGCTCCAGTCCAGCTCCTTGGCCTGGATTCTGGAGTG
This sequence comes from Trachemys scripta elegans, assembly GCF_013100865.1. Classification (NCBI taxonomy): domain Eukaryota; kingdom Metazoa; phylum Chordata; order Testudines; family Emydidae; genus Trachemys; species Trachemys scripta. The sequence goes on from NC_048299.1 coordinate 141,105,995, forward strand.
CTGCCCCTGGGATGGGGAGAGCAGGATGTGCCCAGGATGGTCCAGAGCACCAGCTGCCTGGCTATAACCTTCCCCTGCCTGCCTAGTGTGTGGGGCCTGGTGGCAGCCATGTTAGAAAGGCCCATGGTGGGGGAAGCAGTCGCTCTGTGCTGCCAGGGGAGGGTGCCAGGGCTTCTGGGCAGCTTGGAGGAGGTGGGGCCATGTCTCCAGGCCCCCAGGACAGGGAGAGGAGCCCCTATGGTCTCCCCTGCCTATGGAGGGCACCGTGCCCAGGGGTGGGTAATACGGACTATACCACTGCTCTGGGAAGCAGTAGGGCAGAGGTTAGTTGCTCCTGGCCCCCATGTCCGTTCCTAACTCCCTCCTCCCTCCTCCCCCCATGCTGTTCTGGCCCCTTTCATCCCCCACCCCCCACTTACCAATTGATTTCAGGTCCTACAACGAGTCATGCTCCTCCAGCCCTGCCAAGCATGGCTACCCCAAAAGCTGCTGCACCTTGGAAGATGTGCCTCTGATCAGGTGAGGCTGAAGCGGGGATTGGTGTGAGTGGTACCTGGGGTCCCATCATGCTAGGGGCAGTATCCCACTCCGAGGAGTTTACATGAGGCCAGAGGAGCTGCACCCTCTGCCCTAAGTGAGAGAGCTTCACAGCTCCCTCACCCCAGGGCAGCCGCAGCCTCGATGGCTGCCTGTCAGTCTCCTCTTGCCACCCGCTTCCCCCCCTGCTCCATGTATCACTCAGGGCTGGGGACAGGGGTGCCGTGGTGGCTGTTTGCTGGGCTCTCCGGAAGTGCCAGTTGCCCAGAGCCCTCTGGCAGCATGTGCTGGAATGAGCCATGGCCAAGCTGCCTTTGTGCAACAGGGAGATGGTGCTGTGGGCCACTCAACCCACAGCCGGGGGGCCCAGGTGGGCACCCACAGGCCTGATCCCACCCTGCTGGGGGCAGCAGTGCAAACCAGCCAGCTCACCCCTGAGCTGCAGGGCCGGAACTTCCACTGTGGGGCAGCATTTTGCCACCCTTGGTGGAAATTCGGCGGGGGGGTGGTCCTTCCGCTCCGGGTCTTCAGCAGAAATGCGGCGGCGGGTCCTTCACTTGGGACTTGCTGCCGAAGTGCTCCGAAGATGTGGAGCGGAAGGACCCCCACCGCCAAATGCTCGGAGGAGGAGCGCTGCCGCCTAGGGTGGCAAAAACCCTGGCGCTGCTCCTGCTGAGCTGTGGCATTGCATCACGCCAAGTCACGTGCAGCATGTGTGGCATGGTGGAGGGCGAGTCACGAAGGGGATAGGGGAGCAGCACACCTTGGGGGACCCAGGGCCTGGCGCAATATGTGCCATGTGTGACAGGTTCCCCCAGGGTGCCACCTGGGGCTGGGGTACCACTGAGCCTCTGACCCACCAGCCTGGGCTTCCTCTCACACTGTGCTGCCGTGACAAGCTGCAAAGCCCTGCAAGCCTGCATTTTCACCAGCATTCACACAGGTGCAGTCACATGCAGGCTCTCTGACCACCAGCTTCTCAGCCTAGGCCCCCAGAGCAGTACTGTCCTGCCCTGCTCAAATCTGGCCAGTATATGGGTTTAATACCTAGTCCGCCACTCCCTCAATGTGAAGAGGACCATGCACACTTGTGGTAACCAAGCTGAGATTTTTCCCCAGGCACCTTAGTCAAACACACACTTGTTTAGATTAAAATTTTAAAATAAGTGTATGAATTACAGATAGATGTTAAGTGATTGTAAGTGATAGCAAACAGATCAAAGCAGGTTACCTACCAAATAAACCAAACCACAAACTGAGCTTAACACACTAGATAGCTAGGATATGAATTAGCAAATTCTCACCCTGAGTGATAAACAGGCTGGCAGATTCTTGGCTTTGCAGCTTGGCTTTCCCCGGCTTTAATACACAGGCTAAAAATCCCTTAACCTGGGACCATCACTTCCCCCCATTCAGTCTTTATTTGTCAGGTGTTTCCAGGTGTGGTGTTGTCGGGAGAGTGAGGCCCCCTCACATTGTCATTGCCCCTCTTTTAGATCTTCCCCCACACTTGCTGGAAAGCTCTTTTGCTGTGACCTGGGTCAGACAGTTCCCATTGTGCAGTGCTATCTCCGAGAGGTTTCTGTTGCACGCAGTTCCTGGGGTAATCCTGGTGCTTGTGCAATTCCTCAGTAAGCCATTAACATTGTTTGGCCTTTTTACAGTTGTACCTGAAAGGCTGCTTGTGGGTGTTTTCAACCTCACAACATGTTTCCATAGCCCATACATAGCCAAACTTCACATACGCCGGTAGCGCATACAGTCCAACGAGATATTACTGTTGAGCAGATCAAGACTTAGATCCCTCACAAGGCACACTTTGTGCAAAACAGAATAATTATATGACAGTGGTGAATATTGGGGTGCCAAGGTGTCACCATGCCCAGGAGGCACGCGAGGGCACAGCTGCCAGGAGCCAGGCAGGTGACCAGCCCAGAGGGGTGCTGGATGGGGGTCACACCCACCCCCTTTCCATGCCCACCAGGGGGAGGCATGTGCTGCTCCAATCATGTCCTGGCTTTGCTGACTGCTTTCTCCTTGCCCTGCAGTAAGTGTGGCACATATCCCCCAGAGAGCTGCCTCTTCAGCCTTATTGGGAACATCGGGGCTTTCATGGGTAAGTGTCCACCCCACCTGGCCCACTGAGGAGCCGCTCTGTGCAGAGGGCCCCTCTCCTGTGACTGCCTTGGCCTGCTGGCCACCTAGCCCGCACCAGGCTCAGCCTCCCTGCTGTGGGGCCGGATCTGGGACTGCATTTGCTGATCTGGCTCAGTAGAGGGGACCCATTGCTGTTCTGTCCCCACCGCTGCTTCTGCATTGGACTGGGGCCCGACCTCCCCACTGGGCAGGCAGCAGATCCCCACCGGGGCATGGAGCGGGCTGCTCCCTTCCCAGGGCGGCTTAGTGGTGGGTGGAAGGCGTTTTTTGCAACAGAAGTGCTGGAAACTGTTTAAAAATGTTATGCTTGTGGGATATGCTGAGGACGTTGTCACAGACGCACAGGTCATGCCCACTCTGAACCTTTGCACGCCTGTCTCTCGCTGTGGGCCCCCTCACTCTGGACCCCCAAGGCCTCCACTCCCAGAGGGAATAATGCAACCCTGTTCTCTAGACCGGAGTGAGTCTCAGCCAGCATAGAATAGGAGGGTTTCTTGAGCGGCTGAACACACCATAGGAAACTCTCAGGGCCTCAGGCCTGGCCTCCCTCAGCCCAGCACATCCAAGTCTCCTCTGCATCCAGGTGGGCTCTGCCTGTTCCCCCTCTCCAGCCCCGAGCCCCCCTGCTTCCCAGCTGGGCATCTGAGATCACCGGCCCCAAGTTCCGCCTCTGTCCACTGTCTTCTATCCAGGTAAACAGGGTCACCTGGGCCTCCTCTCCTCTCTTCTGTTCTCTGGCTGGAACCGGCTGGTCAGGTCACTGGCGTCCTCTCTTTATAGCCCATTGTCCTCCTACTGGCCAGAACCGGCTGTGACTCCTGAGCTGGGCCTCCGGGTCACCAGTCGCTGGGGTCTCCATTCTCCAGGCCATCGGCTGGGGTCCCAAGTTCCATGGCTGGTCCTCTGTAACAACAAACTCCCTCTCCCCTCACCTTGTTAAACCAGTAACACCCAGGGAAACTGCGTCCCACCCCCTCTGCATGAAAACCATCGGAAAAAGACAAGAAACCCTCCCTCCTCCTCCCCCCCTCATCACAGGATCCCCCGGCCCAGGGAGTGGGTCTGTCAGTGCCAATCCTGTGGCCTCAGAAGCTGCTGTGGCTCAGAGCCCTCACCCCAGGAGCCAGCCCATAAGTATAAAGGTCTTACCTTGGCTTCCATGGGCCTGGCTACACCTTTTATGGTGATCCCAACTGCCCTGCAGGTCCCGCTGAGCCTCCCCAAGTTCTTAACTACCAGACACTTTCCCCTCTGCTTTGTCATCCCTAGAGGTGTGAACCCAGCTCACCAGTCACTGTGGTGGACACTCCATGCAGGTTGCACACTAGCGAGCTGGTGGGGGTGAAAATAACCAGTTGATTTAATAGACCCCCCCCCCAGATTCAGAGATGAGATGGCAAGGGACTGAACAGCTTCCCCTAGCGCAGTCAACATCTGCAGGCTTTCCACTGGCTCCCCGCATGCCCCTGCCACATGCTCCAGCACTCAGGCGGCCCCTCGAGCTCTGGGGGCCTTCCATTGGGGGAGGGTGGGGGGTTTTCTCGTCAGTCACTATCAATACGCACAGTGGGGGTGTGATGGGTTCCCCGTGGGGTGCCACCTGGAACTGGGGTACCCCTGACCCACCAGCCTGGGCTCCCTTTACCTAGTACTGCTGTGACCAGCCTGTCAAGCCCTTTCCCAGGCTCCAGCACACATACAGGTAGGGACACTTCCAGATGTTCAGCAGCTGGGTAAGGGGGTAAACAGTGAGGTGGTGAAATTTGCAGAACTACTCAAGATAGTTAGGTCCAAAGCAGACTGAGAAGAGAATCTCACAAAACTGGGTGACGGGACAACAAAATGGCAGATGAAATTCAATGTTGATAAATACAAAGTAATGCACATTGGAAAACATAACCCCAACTATACATATAAAATGATGGGGTCTAAATTAGCTGTTACCACTCAAGAAAGAGATCTTGGAGTCCATGGGTGGCGGGTCTCGTAGGCATGGGAAGGCCAAACAGCCTGATGTCCCTGGCCCGTGCTCCACCCCCATGCCCCACTCTGCCTGCTGTTCCCTGCGGCAGGCAGGCTGGGGCCCACTCGCCCCCGGGCCCACCCCAGCCGAGCTGTCTGCCCACCCAGTGCTGGGGCCAACACCTCTGCTGGGAGGTGCCTTCAGAGGCGGGGGGGGCATGCCGGCCAGGGGTTGGGCCCGACGGTGTGGTGCTCCGAGTGGGGGCTGGGTTCTGGTGGGCACAGAAGGGGCAGGGCTGGGGGGCTAGCCTCCCCAAGCCAGGGGTTTATCCACCACCCATGTTGGACTCATTGCAGATAGTTCTCTGAAAACATCACTCAATGTGCAGCGGCAGTCAAAGAAGCTAACAATGTTGGGAATCATTAAGAGAGGGACAGATAATAAGACAGAAAATATCATATTGCCTCTATATAAATCCATGGTATACTCACATCTTAAATACTGTGTGCAGGTTGCCCCATCTCAAAAAAGATATATTGGAATTGGAAAAGGTTCAGAAAAGGGCAACAAAAATGATTAGGGGTAAGGAATGGCTTCTGTATGAGGAGAGATTAATAAGACTGGGACTTTTCAGCTTGGAAAAGAGATGGCCAAGGGGGGATATGATAGAGGTCTATAAAATCATGACCAGTGTGGAGAAAGTAAAGAAGGAAGTGTTATTTACTCCTCATAATACAAGAATGAGGGGTCACCAAATGAAAATAGGCAGTAGGTTTAAAACAAACAAAAGGAAGTATTTTTTTCACACAACACACAGTCAACCTGTGGAACTCCTTGCCAGAGGATGTTGTGAAGGCCAAGACTATAACAGGGTTTAAAAAGGAGCTAGATAAGTTCATGGAGGAATAGGTCCATCAATGGCTATTAGGCAGGATGGGCAGGGATGGTGTCCTGTTTGCCAGAAGCTGGGAATGAGTGAGAGGGGATGGATCCAGTGGTGAGCTGGAGCCAGTTCCCACCAGTTCGCAGGAACCGGTTGTTAAATTTAGAAACCCTTTTAGAACTGGTTGTTCCAGGACAACCGGTTCTAAACGGGCTTTTAAATTTAACAAAAGCTTCAGCAGCTGTCCATGCTGTCCCCAGCCCCAGCTCACTTCCCCCTTCCCGCCCTGAACGCTTCGCCCCCCTTCTCCCATCAGATGTTCGCGGGAAGCCTGAAACAAGCAGCAGGCAGGTAAATTGGGGTGGGGACGCGCAAGGAGGGCTCTAGAGAGGCGCGGTGTGGCCCAGTCCAGCTCCGGCCGAGCAGCTCCCTCCGGCCTGGCCCCCTGGCCCCGCCGAGCGCCCCAGCCCGGTCCTGGCCACGGTCGAGTGCCCCCGGCTCCGGCCCCAGCGGTGCTGGCCCCGAGCGGCTCCGGCCTGGCCCTGCTCGGCTCGGGCCCCGCGGCACCGGCCCCGGCTGAGCAGCTCGGGCCCGGCTCAGCTTGGCTTGGGCCCCGCGGTCCAGGCCGAGCGGCTCTGGCCCAGCTCAACTTGGGCCCTGCGGCGCCAGCCCCAGTCCTGGACGAGCAGCTCTGGCCCGGGCCCAGGCCCGGACCGGACGAGCGGCTCTAGGCAGCGCGGTAAGAGGGCAAGGAGGAGGTGTTGGAAGAGGGCAGGGGAGTTTGAGGGGTTGTGGGGGGGTGGATAGGGGTTGGGGTGGTCAGAGGGCAGGGAACTGAATGGGGGCAAGGGTCCCAGGGGGGCAGTCAGGAAGGAGCAGGGGTTGGATGGGGTGGTGGGGGGCAGTCAGGGGCAGGGGTTCCAGGGGCAGTCAGGGGACAGAGAGACGGGGTGGTTGGATGGGGCCGGGGTTCCGGGGGGGCAGTCAGGAAGGAGCAGGGGTTGGATGGGTGGTGGGGGGCAGTCGGGGACAGGGAAGGGGGGTGGATGGGGCAGGGGTCCTGGGTGGGGGGGGCGTCAAGGTACGTGGGGGGGTGGGGGGGGGCAGGAGTCGGGGGGGGGGCACAAACCCCTCATTGAGTGAAGAGGAGGGAACCTGTTGTTTAATATTTTGGCAGCTCATCACTGGATGGATCACTTGATGATTCCCTGTTCTGTTCATTCCCTCTGGGGAACCTGGGATTGGCCGCTGTCAGCAGACAGGACACTGGGCTAGATGGACATTTGGTCTGATCCAGTATGGCTGTTCTTATGTTCATACATATGCTGTGATCAGCTCTGCAGGGGGAGCCTACAGCTAAGGAACTGCCCAGCTGCTCAAGTGCACAGCCCACTCGAGAGTGTAAACCCCAAATTATACCATCTTGCATGGCACAGAGAACTGTACAGTGTAAGCTCATGAAATCGCCCCCTCCCTCAATGTGGAGAAGGATATGCAACAGCTTTCTGCCCCAAGTTAGGACTCCCCCACACTGGTTTTAGATAAAGCAAAAACAAGTTTATTAACTACAAAAGATAGATGTTAATAGAGTATAAGGGATAGCAAACAGATCAAAGCACATTACCTAGCAAACAAACAAAACATGCAAACTAAGCTTAATATACTAAAGAGATTGGATATGAGTAGCAACTTCTCACCCCAGTTGATGGTTCAAGCAGGCTGCAGAGATCCTTAAGGGGCCAGCTGCACTTGCTTACAGCTTAAAAGTCCCTCTAGCCTGTGTCCAGCACTTCCCCCATTTCAGTCTTTGGTCCTTGGGTGTTTCCAAGAGTCTCTTGGGGGAAGTCAGTGAAGAACCCTGATGATGTCACTCCCCTGCCTTAAATAGCTTTTGCATATGGTGGGAACCCTTTGTCTCCAAGCTTGGCTCCCACGCCTTTCAGTGGGAAAACACTGGGATTCCAAGATGGAGTCCAGCACCAGGTGACCTATCCCTGTAGTGCCACAGCAGCCATTGCTCAGAGGCCATTTGTAGCATCCTCAGGAAGACCCACAGGTGGGGAATAAGCACCTTCTAAGGCCTATTGTTCTTCTTAATGATTCATTAATTTTAATGGGCCCTTCCCAGCCAGCCATCTAGATGAGTGATTTTCAAACTGCGGGTCGCGACCCAGTACTGTTAAAAGTCCCATCAGTGGTGCTGCCTGGCTAAGGTAGGCTAGTCCCTACGTGTTCTGACACCGAGCTGTGCCCTGGAAGCGGCCAGCAGGTCCAGCTCCTAGGTGGGGGGAGCCACAGGACTCTGCCTTCTGCCCCCGCCCCAAGCACTGGCTCTGCACTCCCGGCCAATGGGAGCTTGGGGGGGGGGGTGCCTGTGAGCAAGAGCTGTATGGAGCCGCTTGTGCACCTCTGCTTAGGAGCTGGACCTGCTGCTGGCCACTTCCGGGGTGCAGCACGGTCCACAGTGCCAGGACAGGCAGGAAGTCTGCCTTAGCACCCCTGCTGCACCACTGACCTGACGCTGCCTGAGATAACCCCGTGCCCCAATCCCCTGCCCAGCCCTGAGCCCCCCAAACCTGGAGCCCCTTCCTGCACCCCAAACCCCTTGTCCATGGCCCCACCCCAGAGCCTGCACCCCCAGCCCAGGGTCACCTCCTGCACCCCAACCCCTTGCCCCAGCCCTGAGCCCTTCCCACACCCCAAATCCCTCATCCCCAGCTCTGTTGGGTTGCGGGCATCAACAATTTTCTTTAACTGGGTGCCCAGAAAAAAAGTTTGAAAACCACTGCCCTAGTGGGCGTTCCCCAAGTGTAAACACATTTGTAATACAGCTACACAGTCAATATTTCGTAATTCAGATACAGAAATGATCCATGCACACAAGTAGGATAATCATATTCAGTGAAGCAAAACCTTTCCAATGACCCCTCCCATGCCTTATCTGGCATACAGTCTATCAGAATTGGGCCAGAATGCTCCTTGCTCTGAAGAATACGGGGTGCAGTCTCCCAGGAGCCATCCCCAGGTGCCTCTTTTCAGTGGCGTTAATGGCCCTGGGGTCTGCGAGGGCTTGTTGCTGGGGCTGGGTTTGTGAGCACAGTTGGCTTGGGGGCACCTCCCACAGCTGGCCGCAAGGTGGAGCTGATGGTTCACAGCCCGCTTCTCTAGCCCCACACATCTCACGTCAGAGCCACGGCCCAGCCATGCAGCTGGAGTCCCGGAGGGGGAGCGCCCCATGGCTCCTGGTGTGGCTGGGGTCCTCTGGGTGTGGGGGGAGGTAGCCCCCAGCCCTGCTAACAGTCTGTCTCTCGGCAGTGGTGCTGATCTGCTTCCTGCGCTATGGGCAGCTGATTGAGCAGAGCCACCGCTCCTGGGTCAACACGACGGCGCTTGTCGCGGGCTGCACCAACGCTGCCGGCCTCGTCGTGGTTGGCAACTTCCAGGTGGGCTGGGCAGGAGCCACCCTGCTTGGGCCAGCACCTGGCAGGGGCCAGGCTCTTCTCCTGCCCTGGCACCCTCAGCCTCTATCCCCAGTACCCTAAGCTAACTGTGATGTCCCTTTGCTGGGGGGAGGCTGCTGCCTGTCTGGCCATGGGTGGAGGAGGGGGCAGATGCTAGCTCCCCAGAAGGGCTGGGTGAGAAGAGAGGAAGGGGCTTGGCAACTGTGGAGCAGGGCATGTCTGGGGCATGTGGGGTGATAGGGAAGCAGCGCAGAATGGGAGGAGCTACTGGGGTACAGAAGAAGCAAGCCTGGGATGGGAGGGATTGTGCAGGGCCCCTGTGGTGTGAGATCAGCCAGGCTGAACTGGGAGGGGGGAAGGGTGGGCCTGAGGGGCAGGAATGGCCCAGGCTCATTGCTGTCCCTCCCTCTGCCCCAGGTGGACAACGCCAAGTCCCTGCACTACATCGGGGCAGGCATTGCCTTCCCGGCCGGGCTGCTCTTCGTCTGCCTCCAGTGCATCCTCACCTACCACACTGCCATCAGCGCCCTGGACGGCTGGATGGCGCACCTCCGCGTCTCGCTCACCGGCGTGGCCTTAATCGCCCTCGTCCTCAGTATCCTTCTGGCTGCGGGTTCCCAGCCACCTGCCTGGCCCCCTTGCTGCCCAGAAGGCACGGGGCACTAACCCCCGCTCGACATCCATGAACGTCACCTAGGTAACCGCGGGGCTGTGTCCTGCAGGCCGCACAGGGAGCCTGCTGCCAGCTCTGAGCTAACGCAGCTGCCCCAGGTTTGATCCCTGGGCCCGATGTCCCCCCGTGTCCTCAGAGAGCAGGGTAGTTCCCAGGGCTGGAGCAGAACATCAGGCTCTTCCCTACTGCAGGGTAGGGGCATCACCTGGGGCCACGTCTGCTGCTGAAGGGGCTATAAACTAGCAGCTCCTCTCTGCGCCTCAAATGGGATGGCCTAGCACAGACACTGGGAAGGGCTGTGGCATATGGTGCCCTCTACAGCTCTGCCTGGCTGACCTCCCTGGTGCCAGTGTGCCCCCAGCATGCCAGGGGCTGGCCCTCTCCTGCTGTACTGATGATACATGGCAAGGTCCCCTGCCCCAGGCCTCACCTGTACCCACAGCCTCTAGCACTAGTGATCAGGGGCTGTGTGTGCCACCCTGCAGGCAGCACAGGGTTAAAGATACCCATTTGCCTGAGGCTAGAGCCACATCCCCCTCCCCATGGGCACCTCCTGCGGACAGGCTGGGGCGGGCGGGGGGGGTAGTGAGCTCGAGGGTGGCCAGGCTTGGGGGCAGAGAAGATTCATAAGGGTCATGCCAGGTGTGAGCTGGCCCAGGGGGCTTCTGGCATGCCTCCTTTCCCCTCCAGTGAGGGTATGGGGGTGGTGCCTGGAGTCAGTCCCCAAGGGGAGGGGAATGAGTGAAGCTGGTGCCCCTTCCCCCCATGGTTTGGGGAGGAGGGGCAGGACTCCAAGTCAGTGTGCAGGGTGGGGAGTGGGGTCTCTGTGACTCCACCCTCTGCTGAGGCACCCCCAGTGGGTGCCTTTCCTTAGCCAGCCCCTAGGCGGTGTCTTCTTCATCCATGAGAGCCCCCTGCTGCAACACCTGGCGGCCATCTGCGAGTGGGTCTTCGTCATCGACATGCTGGTCTTCTATGGCACCTTCGCCTACGACTTCGGGGCCGTCTCCACCGACACCCTGGTGACGGCGCTGCAGCGGGCCAGCAGCCGGGGCTGCAAGTCGCCCGGTGGCAGCAGCACCTCCACCCACCTCAACTGCACCCCTGAGAGCATCGCCATGATCTGAGCAGGGGCTCCCCTCCCCCCCTCTTTGATTTTGTACCAAAAAACATTTTTTAAAGGAAAACACAGTATTGGGGCTGCCCCCCACAGCAGGGCTGAGCCCAGCAGACCTCCCTGCTGGCCAGCCTAGCTGCTGCATCGATGGCCAAAGGGCACCCTCGGGTGGGGCCGACAGCCTTCTCCTACCCGGGCTGGCTCGGCCCTCACTCCCTCTGCAGATCAGACCCCTGCCGGCAGCAGCTGCTCAGGGAAAGGAGACCGGAGCTGGCTGCAGGGCGCGACTGCTCATGCAGTCGGGGCAGCCTCTCCTGGGCGGGAGCCCTCTGCACAGGTTCCCTTGCTCAAGCCCCTGCCCCATTCAGGAAGGATTTGGGGTAACCCCATAGCAAAGTGTGGGGGACGCACAGGGCTGTTCGAACGTGTCTGACCTTCAGAGGGAGGGTCTTTTCTCCCCCACCCGTTAACCCCTCTCCTTCCTCTCCCAGTCCTGGGGGAGGTCTTGGCAGTGGGATGGGGGATGACGTGGCAGGGGGTAGAGGCCTCGATCCCCATCCTTCTGAGCCGGTTTCTTTGGGTAAACCGGATTGGTATTTTTAGTACTTTTTATATCTCTAAGGTGTATAAAGAGACTTGTATTGGAGCAGGGTGTGCTGTCTGGTCACTGGGGAGCTCCCTGTGGAGGAGCCCTGCATACCTGCCTGGGGTTGGCAGGGCTGTGCTGCCCACTGGGCCAGCCTTGGGCACGGCCGGCCAGGGCCTGGTTCCCCCCTTGCTCATGACACCTCAGAGCCCCTGTGGCAGGTGGCTGCCCCCTGCAGGCCCCAGGGGCAAGCCCTCTCGTGTAAGTGGGGTGGTCTGCTGCAGCTGGCTGGTTACTAAGCTGGGCCGGAGCAGGGGGCACCCACCAGCTTTTCATCCTTCATGGCCGTGCCCTCCCTGCCTCCCTCAGCTGGGCTTCCATTGCCGGGGAGCATAACCCCACTGGAGGCCAGGATTCTCCCACTGCCCCCCAGCTGGGTGATCTTGCCTGGGGGTGAGCAGAGAGTCCTGGGCCACACCAGGGACAACGTTGCCCAAATCCCTTTTCCATCAAGCTGGGGGTGGGCGGTAGCTGAATCCAAGAGAGGGTCTCCTGGGCCCAGCTGGGCTCCAGCTCCCCCTAACTGGGGAGGGTTGTCACGCCAGCAGCCCCATTCAACACAGATTATGGGGAAACAGCCCAAATCCCCTGGCCCTTCCAGCCCCAGCTGTTCTGAGCTCGGTGCTGGTAGGGAGCAAGGAACACTGGGGCTGAACAGCAAAGGAGGAGCCCCATTCACTTCAGGGGACACCCCACCCCCACCCCCACCCCCACCCCCCTCCTGGCACCAGCAACATGCTGTGATCTCCCTCTGAACAGCAGGGAGGGCCTGCCCCAGGCTGGCCTGCTATCACCCCACCACTGGGGGAGCTAGAGCCAGGGGCCCTGGGACAGCAATTGGGGGCATGCCCCTCTGAGTGGGGAGGGAGTTCTGCCCCCAGGCATGTTCCAGGCAGCCAGCTGGCTGTGGGGACTCTTGCAGGGGCCAAGGCTTAGGGCCCAAGGCAGGATCCAGCACCCACCTGCATGGGAATGAAAGACAGACCCACCCTCCTGGCCTTCCTCTACCCCAGCACAGTCATTCCCCCCTCCCATTCCCTGGCTCCCCCGCAGAGATGGTTCCATACCCCAGGCCCTCACCCCTCTGAAACCACACAACCCCCAGCCCCTTTCACTCCCCAGTTATGCCCCATAAACACTCTGAGTCAGAGAAAAACAGCTTTAATCAGCCTGGGGAGATGGCTGGACAGGGGGTGGGGGTTAGTCAGTTACTCCTGCCCCTGTGGTGATCCCACAGCGAAGTGGGGGAGACACCCAGGGCTGTTCCATGGCGATGCTGGGGCTGGTCAGCAAAGGAGGGGCCCCGTCCATGTCGGGACACTCCCTGTGGACCCAGCTCTGGAATGTACCCACCCTGATGGGTCACCCCCACTGACCCTGAGAGCCCCCCACCCAGAGAGGGCATCCAATGCCCCAGGCAGGCAGGGCCCAAGATGGGGCCCCCCGGTCACGTGTACATGGCCCCATGCAGGTACTCCAGACGGTGCTCACGCTGCTGCCTCCGCACCTGAAACATACCAGGGCAGGCAGTGGTAAAGGCGAGCATCACCTGCCCCACCTAACACATCGCCCCCCCAGCACGGGCAGCAGGAGGCCCTGGTACCCACCACGTTCCCCTCCCTCGCTGGGCAGTCTGCTGGGGCCCACGGCCAGACAGGGTGCTAAGTATCGGGCTTTAGCAGCATTTCACTGCAATTACAATCGCGCTTCGGGCCCGACCCCCACACCATCATCATCCAGTGCAGCCAGACGAGTCCCTGGGCTGCCACCTCCAGCCTCTTCCCCAGGCATTGGGTGCCCTGTGACAAACATACCCACGGCCGGCCAGGCAGGCTCAGTTCTGGGCTGGAATGGGGGGGGGCTGCAGGTCAGCAGGGAGGAGCACCGGCAGAGCTACCAGGGATGGGGAAAACTGGCACTACTCCACCCGAATTACACCCCAGCCCAGCAGGCCCTGAATTCTCCCCCCTTCCTGGCCTCAGCGTTCAATTTTCTAATGCTTTGCTCCCCAGCCACTTGGCTTTAACCATTTAATGGCAGGAACGGAGCCTTTCCGTGCGCACCCGCCCCTGCAGTGGGACCCCACACTGCCCACCCCTGGCTCCCTGCAGGGGGCTGTGTGGTAACAAGCACCCCACCTTGTCTTTCTTGTACTCTTCATACTCCTGGTCGTCCGTGGGCAGCTCGTGGCGGCACAGGGGGCAGGAGTTGGTCTGGGGGAGAGAAGAGAAATCTCGCTGACGCACCGTCCCCTCACCCACCCTGGCACCTGCAGCCCCAGACCTTTCGGGCATCTCCTTGGCACTGCCAATTCAGCAGAGGATCACCTCCCATTGTTTCTGCTTTCAGTGACCTGGCTACAGCCAGCAGCTGGAAAGGGGCCAGCGCCAGCCAGGGGAGCGAAAGCACAGCTGGCCCTGCAGGCTTGTGAAAGGAGTGGCACTTACCTTCCCCAGCCAGGGCAGGATGCAGCCCGAGTGGAAGAGATGCTCACAGGGCATCTTCCTGGCCCCCTCATCCTCCTCGAACTCCAGCAGGCACACGGGGCATTTCAGCCCTTTGTCTGGGCAGCGGCGGCGGGCAGGGGAGAGAGAAAAGCATCAGGCTCATCCCGCCCACTCCCGGACCCGACGCCCCAGGACTGCGTGGAAACGGGCACCAGGACCTCGTCCTGAGCGCCACGGTCCGGCACTGACCCACCCCGCGGGAAGGGAAGCAGAGACCCCGAGTGCAGGCGCAGCAAAGCGTTTCTGTCAGCCGGACACCTGGGTCCAATCCTTGGTCTCATTCAGGGCGAGGGGGTCCATGGCACTCCTCGGGGAGGGGGTTGGGGCAATGGGGCGGGGCACCAGCAGAGCCCCCAAGCTGCCCAGGCCCTGACCGGGGGGGGGGGGGGGGTCCCTCACCTGCCTGGTCCGGCGTCACCCGCACCGTGGGGAGGCTCAACACGGCCCGGCGGGCGGCCGGCGGGGGCAGTCGCTGATCCCAGTCGGTGAAGTCCACGGAGCCCAGGTCGATCTGCTGCCCATTGAACAGAGTCCTGCGGGGAGAAGCCGGTCAGGGGCGGGGCCAGGCTCCTGCAGGGGGCGTCCCGGGGGGGCACGTTCCCTGACCCCCCGGGGTACACGCGCCCCGCCCCCCGGGGCTGCACCCCCCTCACCGGGCGAGCTCCAGCAACACGTTCTCCCGGGCGCGCTCCGCGGGCTCGCCGGGCTCGCAGTTGTGCTCCTCGAAGTAGGAAGCCATCGGGGTCAGTGACTCTCAGCCCGGCCCCGGCCCAATGGCCTCCCGAGACGGACCGCGCCAGCCAATCCCCGCGGCCGGGGGCGGGGCTGGATGGGGAAGTAGCAGGGGAGCTAATCGCCAATTGGCCGGAAGTGAGGCACAGGGACGCAGCCAGGAGCCAATTGGAACGCGCCGTGCGGAGAGGGGCGGTGATTCGTGCGGGACTGTCTGAGCCCCGGCCCGGACTGAGAGGGGGGCGGAGCTGGGAGGGCACCGCCCTAGGGGCGCTCTCAGCTGGGGAGGGTGGCGCTGCTCTGGGAGCGTAGGCGCACACATCCTGCGGGGGTGCTGCCCTGGGGATGCTCGCAGCCTGGGGAGGGAGGCGCTGCTTTGGAGAAGCTCACATCCTGCGGGAGTGCTATCCTGGGGCGCTCACAGCTGGGGGGGAGGGAGATGCTGCCCTGGGGGGGAGCCAGCCTGGGGGGGGGATGAGGTACTGCTTTGGGGAAACTCACATCCTGGGGGATGCTGTCCTGTGGGTGCTCACAACTGGGGGGGGCTGCAGGCACTGCCCTGGGGGTGCTCACAGACTGGGGGGAGGGAGGTGATGCCCTGGGGGGGCACTCAGCCTGCAAGGGGAGGGGGCGAGGCACTGCTTTGGGGAAGCTCACAGCCGGTCGTGGGGTCATTCAGGATAATTGTCTTCAGTGTTATCAGGGACTCGGGAAACAGGTCCTGCCATTGGTGGTGAGGAATGCCCCTGCCCCCACTCCATCCTTCCAAAACAGGTTATAACCATGGCAGGAATCATGCCCCCTGGGCTCAGTAAGACCAACGGGATGGAATTTCTGCTCAGCAATGAGCAATGCCCATTCTTCCTAAAGAGAGACCGGTGAGGTGTCGCCTGCAGAACCGCTGAGCTACCAGGAAGCTCTGGAGATCAGCCATGAGCTTTTAGAGACATTTGCCTCTAGGTCACTGGTTCCAGTCCAGCCCAGGCAGTAGCATAGCTGGGGGGGGGAGCAGAGGGAGCGGCTGCTCCCCCACTGAGCACATGGAGCCTTAGGCCTTGGCTACACTTGCAAGTTACAGCGCTGTAAAGCCTCCCCCAGCGCTGTAACTCACTCCCCGTCCACACTGGCAAGGCACTTACAGCGCTGTATCTCCGTGGCTGCAGCGCTGCATGTACTCCACCTCCCCGAGAGGAATACTGTGAATTGCGCCGCCGCTGCAGCACTGTGGCGCCAGTGTGGCCACCCAATGTGCTGTGACTGGCCTCCAGAAGTATTCAGCAGTATCCCACAATGCCTGTTCTAGCCACTCTGGTCATCAGTTCAAACTCTACTGCCCTGGCCTCAGGTAACCAACCATGTGACCCGCCCTTGACATATCCCGGGAATTTTAAAAATCCCCTTCCTGTTTGCTCAGCCCTGCGTGGTGTGGAGTGCTATCAGTGAATCTTTCCAGGTGACCATGCCTCCATGCGTCAAGCAAGCCCCAGCATGGAGCAATGATGAGTTGCTGGCCCTCATCAGTGTTTGAGGGAAGAAGCTGTCCAGTCCCAGCTGGGCTCCAGCCGTAGGAATTATGATACCTTCAGGAAGGTATCAAAGGACATGATGGAAAGGGGCCATGACCAGGACGCCCTGCAGTGCAGGATTAAAGTGAAGGAGCTGCGGAGTGCCTACCGCAAAGCCCGCAACGCAAACGGACGCTCGGGTGCTCCCCCCGCGACCTGCCGATTCTACAAAGAGCTGGATGCGATACTTGGGGTTAACCCCACCTCCACTCTGAGCACCTCCATGGACACTTCAGAGCTGGGGTGGGAGGAGGAGGAGGAGGAAAACGGGAGTGAGGGTGGTGGGGCTGATGGAGACACCCTGGAATCCCTGGAGGCATGCAGCCAGGAGCTCTTCTCGATCCAGGAGGAAGGTAGCCAGTCGCAGCGGCCGGCACTTGGTGGAGGACAAACAGAAGAGCAGGTTCCCGGTAAGTGTTTTTTTTTGCTGGAAGGAATTTTTTCGGTGCGGGCTCTTTGGGAGAGGAGGGTTAGGCATGCATGCCTAGATGCGGAATAGTGCATTGATGGGGTTTATCACATCGCGGTAATCGGCCTCGGTAATCTCTTCGAATGTCTCATCCAGAACTTGTGCAATGCCCTTGCGCAGGTTTATCGGGAGAGCCACCGTGGTCCTTGTCCCAGCCAGACTAACGTGTCCGCGCCACTGTGCCGCGAGGGGCGGGGGGACCATTGCTGCACACAGGCAAGCTGCATATGGGCCAGGGCAGAAGCTGCATTGCAGTAGAAGACCCTCCCTTGCTTCCCAGGTCACCCTCAGCAGCGAGATATCATTCAGGATGAACTCCCGTGGAAAATGTTGGGACAGTGTTCAGTGTAGGTGCCCCCTGAAGCTGTTGGCTCTCCCCAAGGCACAGAAACCCAGAGGACAGTACAGCCCTGAAACACAGTCCCCCTTACTCACCATTTTGAGGCTCCCGTGGGATACGTGTGCTCGGTTTGGGACGGGAAAATTATGCTATTGTGTAGACCCTGTGTGTGCCCTCCTTAAGTGCGGGGGAAATCATTACTCTGCCTGGTATAAACAATGCTGCCTCTGTTAAATGTTGCATTTTGCCTATACAGCTGCAACAACTTTGAGACCTCAGCCGTCCTTCTTATCGCCTGCTCAGAGACTACAAAGACTCAGGAAGAGACCACGAAAAACCAAAGAAGACATGCTGCAAGAAGTCATGCGGCAATCTATTAAAGAGAATGAAAAAGCACAGAACTGGAGGGAGAGAGAAAGCAGGATCCGCCAGGAAAACGCAGCCCACCGGCGGCAAAGCACCGCGCACCGGCAGCAAAGCACTGATCGGCTCATAAGCATCCTGGAGCGCCAAGCAGATGCTATCCAGGAGCTTGTAGCCATGCAGAAGGAGCAGTACCGCAAACGCCCCCCCACACACACACAGCCCTTGTCCCAAAACTCTTTCCCTTGTGCCCCACTGTTACCTCCAACCCAACTTCCGGGTTCTTCACGCCACCAGCTGCCTCCAACACCAGTATCTTCACCACCCAGCCCTGAAAACCACGACCCTTACCCTCTGCACTCAACCCCCATCACCATGCAGTATAGCTGTCCTAAAGTGCAGCACTCACTGCACAGCCCACCAGACAGGACATACGCGAATCTGTGATTGTACCATTCCCCACTCCACCCCCTTGCCCTTTCTGATTCCCAAGCAACTGTGTTTCTTTTCAATAAATAAATTTTCTTGTCAATAAATGGATTTTTTGGCTTTGAAAACATTCTTTATTATTGCATAGAGTAAAAGATTCCTTAGCCCAGGAAATAAACAGGCACTGCAAGTCTGCTTAGCAAACACTGATTCCTAAAGATTGGAACTACTGCACTTCACTCCCGTGCAGGGCACCAGATATCACTGCTGGTTCTCAGCCTCAAATTGCTCCCTCAAGACATCCCTAATCCTTGCAGCCCCACTCTGGGCCCCTATTATAGTCCTGCTCTCTGGCTGTGCAAATTCAGCCTCCAGGTGTTGAACCTTGGAGGACCATGCCTGAGTGAAGCTTTCACCCTTCCCTTCACAAATATTATGGAGGGTACAGCACGCGGATATAACCGCGAGGATGCTGTTTTCGGCCAAGTCCAGCTTCCCATACAGAGATCGCCAGCGGCCCTTTAAACGGCCAAAGGCATACTCCACAGTCATTCGGCACCGACTCAGCCTGTAGTTGAACCGTTCCTTGCTGCTGTCAAGGCTCCCTGTGTAGGGTTTTATGAGCCACGGCATTAGCGGGTAAGCGGGATCTCCAAGGATCACAATGGGCATTTCAACTTCCCCTACTGGGATCTTCCGCTCTGGGAAAAAAGTCCCAGCCTGCAGCTTCCTGAACAGCCAAGTGTTCCAAAAGATGCGTGCGTCATGCACCTTTCTGGGCCAGCCTGTGTTAATGTCAATGAAACGCCCACAGTGATCCACAAGCGCCTGGAGAACCATACAGAAATACCCCTTCTGATTAACGTACTCGGATCCTAGGTGGGGTGGTGCCAGAATAGGAATGTGCGTCCCATCTATCGCCCCTCCACAGTTAGGGAAACCCATTTGTGCAAAGCCATCCATTATGTCCTACACATTACCCAGAGTCATGGTTCTTCTGAGTAGGATGCGATTAATGGCCTTGCAAACTTGCATCAACACGATTCCAACGGTCAACTTTCCCACTCCAAACTGGTTTGCGACCGACCGGTAGCTGTCTGGAGTTGCCAGCTTCCAGATTGCAATAGCCACCCGCTTCTCCACTGGCAGGGCAGCTCTCAATCTCGTGTCCTTGCGCCGCAGGGTGGGGGCAAGCTCCTCACACAGTCCCATGAAAATGGCTTTTCTCATCCGAAAGTTCTGCAGCCACTGCTCGTCATCCCAGACTTCCATGACAATGTGATCCCACCACTCGGTGCTTGTTTCCTGAGCCCAAAAGCGGTGTTCCACGGTGCTGAGCATGTCTGTGAATGCCACAAGCAATTTCGTGTTGTACGCGTTATGCGGCTCGATAGCATCGTCGGACTCCTCACCCTCACTGTCACTTTGGATCTTAAGGAATAGTTCGACAGCCAAATGTGACGTGCTGGCGAGACTCGTCAGCATATGCCTCAGCAGTTTTGGCTCCGTTTCCCACAGAAAGATCGCGCTGCACAGAAACCATTGAAAGATGGCGCCAAAGGTGGCCAGAAACAAAGGGATTTCTGGGATGCAAAGCGATGCATCACGGGGCCTTGGGACAGGACCCAGAATCCCCCGCACCCACACCCTCTTCGCACAACCCACAGCGCCAGACTGGGAAGAGGTGCTCTGTGGGATAGCTGCCCATAATGCACCGCTCCCAATAGTGCTGCAATTCCCGCACATGCGGCCACGACAGTGTGCTGGGCAGCTGTCAATGTGGACAGACTGCAGCGCTTTCCCTACTCAGCTGCATGAAGACAGGTTTAACTCACAGCGCTGCACAGCTGCAAGTGTAGCCAAGGCCTTAGTAGAAAAGGTCCGTGATTCCCCTCCCTCCCCTTTCCTCCCATGCAGAGTGCGGCACTGCTAATTGGCTGCCTGGGCCGAGTTGAGCCACTCCCATTGGGCCTCCAGCAGCCAGACTCCCTCCTCCCTCCCTGCCTCAGCACGCCACGGGGGAAGGGCTGTGTGCTGGCAGCATGTTTAACTTTGGCTCCAGGGGCAGCCAGCGGCTGGAGCTGCATGGTGGTAAGGGGAGTCCCGGGGGGCAGTCAGGGAGCAGTAGGGTGACCAGATGTCCCGATTTTATAGGGACAGTCCCGATTTTTGGGTCTTTTTCTTATATAGGCTCCTATTACCCCCCACCTCCATCCCGATTTTTCACACTTGCTGTCTGGTCACCCTAGGGAACAGGGAAAGGGTTGGATGGTGGGGTGGGGACTTTCTGGGGGTGGGGATGTGGAGAGGGGCTAGAAAATGCATCCCGAGTGATTCAAAGGCCCCAAACATTGCTGAAAGAGCTGGGAAAGTTGCAAGCTTTCTCTGCTGGGCTTTTCATCTGCAATGCAAACCTGCTTGAGGCACCGCACAAGAGAGATTTATTGAGGAAGTTCATGCATCTCACAGCTTAAGCTCTTCTAAGTTTACAGCCATGGCACAAAAGGATGTGGGAGCAGTTAACAATTCTGTGTGGTTAAGAGATTTTAATTTCCTGGGCCCTGCTACCCAATGCCACAGGGGAGACTGAGTGAGTAGCCCTGCTTGTCCTCTGCCCAGACACAATCCCTTCCCTGCTTCTTTCCCTTGTGTTTGCAAGGGTCTCATTAACATGCTGCATCTGAATGCCCCTCCCGCAGGGCTTCCCTCCAGAGACACAGCCTCCTGGCTTCTCCTTCTTCCTCACTTTCTCCTTCTCTCTCTCTCTGCAGTTTTTCTCCATGCCCCATCCCTTTGTCTGTACTCCCTCCCCACCCCATGCACTCTATTAAGCACGGCTCTGCCTCTCTTGTTTATGGGCTCTGTGCTGGGAAGAGGCAGTGCTACTGTTGTGGTCTCTGCTAGGTCTGTTTGTACCAGACTCTTAGCAGTATCCCTCTGCCTGCTCGCAAAGGCTTCTGGCTAAACACTAAAGCCAGGTGCTACGGCAGAAGCAGCTGCCTATGTACCTTCAATGGCAGGAGCTGTGTGTGGTCCCTCGCCCCCCCCACTTTGGATTACGGGGTGTGTCTCGGTGGTTCCTGTCAGGGGCGGGGAGTGGTTGGATAGGCATGGAAGTCCTGGGGGTCTGTCTGGGGACGGGGCAGTCAGAGGACAGGTAGGAGGTAGGGTCCTAGGGGGGCAGTTACGGTGGTGGGGTCTCAGGAGGGGGCAGTCAAGGGACAAGGAGCGGGCAGGTGTTGGAGTTCTGAGGGGGGCAGGAAGTGGGAGGGAGTGGATGTAATTGGTAATTTGATGTGAGGTGGCGCCTTTTTGTGTGTGTTCACTCCCCCCGATGTTAGAACCTGGCTACGCCACTGAGCCCAGGGTGGGAATGGCTGGCAGGTCTCTGGTGGCTCTGGAGTTGGCAGGTCTCAGCCCAGTTCTTAGCAGACAGGTGCCCACATCCCAAACACTACCCATTGTGCTGGGCACAGTAGGTTATTTATGAAGTGTATTACAGTAATGCCCAGGGACCCAAGTCCTGGACCAGGACCCATCATGCTACGTATATTTTGGTAGCACCTAGGAGCCTCCCTCATGGAGCAAGACCCCATTGTTCTGGTAGCTGTACAGACCCAGAGCCAACAGAGGGGCCTTGCTCATAGGTGCTGGGGGTGCAGGGTTTAGTTTGGCTCACTGGCTCTCAGCACCCCCACTACACAAATTGTTCTGCTCCAAAGAGTTAATCTACATACGAGATGAGACAAACAGTGGGAGACGGACCAGGAGCACCAGGAAACCACAAGTGGCTATTTCCACTCAGCCATGGGCTCAGCACACCCACAACGTAACTGCTGTTGAGTTTGTTATAGGCATGATGGCAAAGGAGCGTGCCGACCTGTGCTCCGAGCACACCTTCGCTGCAAGCGTCTGGGTCTGACTCTAAGAACATTAGAGCGGCCAGACTGGGTCAGACCAAAAGTCCATCTAGCCCAGTATCCTGTCTGCCGACAGTGGCCAATGCCAGGTTCCCCACAGGGAATGAACAGAACAGGGAATCATCAAGTGATCCATCCCCTGTCACCCATTCCCAGCTTCTGGCAAACAGAGGCTAGGGACACCATCCCTGCCCATCCTGGCTAATAGCCATTGATGGACCTATCCTCCATAAGCTTATCTAGTTCTTTTTTGAACCATTACAGTTACAGGCATAAAGGATGTGGTGTGTGTCTCAGCTTAACCTGGAGATCCAACTTGACTCTGGAGTGGTGGGGAGTTGGGGGAACAATGGGAAGGGATGGGCACCCCTGGGCACAGATTGCTGCTGTGAGCAGAGAGCTCTAGGAGGTGGGGAAATCAAGCCAGCCATGTGAGGCCAGCAGACAAAGAGGTAGGGAAGATGGTGGAGACTCTATCGGTTTATCCGTCTCTCTGTCCATCCCCATTTGTCCCTCCCCGGCAGCCATATCGACCCACAAACACGGACATTTTACAAACAATCTGCCTTTACTGACCTGCCCACAGCAGTGCTGGGGCTGGTGCGAAAGGCTGCGGCGGAGGGCAGCAAGAGCTTTAAACAGATCTGGGGACCGGTCTTAAAACCAGGTCGAGTGGTTTTAGCACAACTAAGCTAAAGTACAACTGTCTGCAAACCTCTCCCCCGCACCCCCATTATTGTAACTAAAGCTTAAGGCACTTGTGAGCGTTCATCTACCTGACCTGCCAGGAAACCTAACGCAGGGGCCTTCTCCCTGGCTGGGGTCCCTTCCCAGGGACTGCATGCATTATTGTAGGGTTGCTGGGGCTGATCCCAATGGGTTGTTATTGGGGGATGTATGTCAGAGCTCGGCTGCACACACTGGTTTGTTACTGTAGGGTTGCTCTTGAGCCCTGGGCTGTATAAGTAGGGGCACTGCCAGCAAATCGAGGGACATGATCATTCCCCTCTATTCGACATCTGGAGTACTGTGTCCAGTTTTGGGCCCCTCACTACAAGAAGGATGTGGAAAAATTGGAAAGAGTCCAGCGGAGGGCAACGAAAGTGATTAGGGGGCTGGAGCACATGTCTTATGAGGAGAGGCTGAGGGAACTGGGATTATTTAGTCTGCAGAAGGGTTGCTCCCTGGAGCTGGACTGTCGATACTGTTTCCCAGTGTTGTGACCCATCTGCAAAGGGGCCTTTCCAAATAGCTAAAGAAAAGCCCCAGCTCCAGTGGCAGCCCCTGCAGTCTCCATGCGCACGATGTCCATATTGCACTGAGCCCAGGGCACCTGTGTCCCTAGCAGAGAGGGCACTGGGTTGTCTCCTTCCCTCAGTCAGCCTGCGTGATGGTGACCTGGCTCTTGGTGGCCTGGTTCTCGGAGGCCCGGTTCTCAGCGGCCTGGTTCCCGGCCCCACGCAGCGACAGCCATAGAACCACGGCCAGGATGATCAACACCACGACCACCACTACCACCGCCAGGAATATCTTATACTTCCTGTTCTCCCAGCGCTTCTTCTGTGCCACCGTCTTCGTCGTCCTGCTAAAGGTAGAGCTCTAGGAGGAAACAAAGCAAGAGTTGTCAAGGGGTGGCCGGGGACCCGCCCCCAGGCCCAAGGAACTCGCCCCAGGCTTCAGCTTCCCTCCGCTCAATCCCTGTATGGCTGCCACTTGTAACGCCGGTTTCATTATTGCCCCCTGCTGGCCAGAGTCGGAACCAGGCAGCTGTGTGTCATGGGGCCCGTATTGCTAATGGGAATTCTCCTTTTGGCCCCGCACTGGGAGCCCATTTGCACACCCGTGGGTCTTGGATTCGTTCCCCCAGGAAAGTGATGGTGCACAAGCAGGCCCCCCCCCCTCCCCAATTGCTCCCTCTCCTCACCCCCCCAGCGTACCATGTTGCGGAGCTCATCTGCTCTGTCGTCCAGGGTGCTGAGCTTGGCCTCCCGGTCCAGCACCTTGGAATAGTTGACCAGCATAATCTGAGTCACCTCCTCTGTCTCCTTCTGGCATTGCTCCAGCTTCTCCTCCACCTGTGGGGAGGACAGGGTTAAACACAGGAAGGCTGGCTTCAGCTGTCTGGGCCAGCTGCTGGGAGGATTGGTGGTGTGAACCCAATGTCACATTGGGGGCCCCTTTTGGCCTTCAGGACGGCAGGAGCAGGTCCTGGGGGCTAGGGGGAGCTCATTTGTTCTAAGGCTTAACTCACTGTTTCCTGAACTTTGCCAAGCTGTGCCCCCTGGGCTCATCTCTTACTCCCCTGGGCTGCGGGAAGATCCCACTCTGCACTCACCCAGGCAGTGGCAGCTCCCCACTCCGGGCGTCACGACCTGGCGCACATGGTCACAGTGCCACTCGGCCTTGGCCCATCTGCCCCTCCATAGCTGGAGACCAACAACCCCCCCGGAACCCTTTGATCCACAGTTTGGGAACAGATGGGTTAATCCCAGGCACAACAGCAGCTGGTCCAGGGACCAGTTCGTACAGTGGGCTTAGGAACCAGCCCAGCCTTCCCTTGTGGTCCATGGAGGGAATGATTTTGAAAGCCCAGGGGTAGGTGGGGGAGGGCTCCCTCCTCCCCATAGGGCAGCATATTGTATTTAGCTCTGCCTGTGGTCTCTTGTGCCCTGCATCTTCAGATCCCTCAGGGCCATGCCAGCTGCAGAGACCACAGCAGGATTGTGTCTGTGGAGACTTTACTTATGTTCTTTCTTGATTCATTTCTCCTTAACTTCGAGACACATCATGCCCAAGAGGCCTCATTTGCTCTGTGCTGGGGAGGGTGCAGCCCCTGGCTGAGAGGTGCTGATCAGAGCACACTCTCTCTGGCACATCCTGCGTGGGTTACTCATGGAGGACTGGGTGGCCAGAGCAGGAAATAACCACAAGGATAAATTCTCGGAGCAGACAAGCGGATGCCCTCTGACCTCCACAATTCCTGGAGCGATGTTCCTGGCTCCTGGGCTGGCGGGATTCAAACCCCCGAGGGAAATATTCTTTCCACAAAGAGGTAAAAGGAATCAGACCAGACCCCAATCAAAGGGTGGAGACGCCTGAGCCAGTCTGTGATCGCTGGGTGGGACAAGTGCACTGAGCCAACTCCAGCAGGAAAGGGGAACAGTGGAGGAAAAATCCTTCAGTGATTGCAGGATGCGGGGCCGGAAGCTAAGATCTCAGTGCAACCAGCAACAGCTGGGCTTCGGAGGCGAGACTTTCACGGAAATGCACAGCATACTGCAGGGAACGGGCTGTGGGGCTCAGGATGGGGCGCTGTCCCCTTGCAGTCAGGGAGCGCTCTGCTGCATGGAGCAGGGTAGGATCTGTGTGCCCAGTCCCACTGCTGTGATTACTGCACCCCTCTCCCCTCCCAGAGGTGGGGCTAGAACCCAAGAGTCCTGGCTCCCTGCCCCAACCCCGCTCTACCCAACAGATCCCACTCCTCCCAGCATGGCCAATGCACATGTCCGCAGCCCCTCAAAGGCTCAGTAATGGATGCTGAAGATGACACCACACAAAGGACCCTGCTGCTCTCAGCCCCCTGGTCCCCGAGCTGGAAAACCCCCAGCTAATAGCTCCCCACAGGTGCCCATCTCCTAGCACCTGCTGCGTAGCCCCCCAAGGAGAACAGGCATGGGGCTGTCTCCTGCCCCCCAGCCAGACCCCCCTATTCTCACCATCTCACTGTGGGGGGGGCTGGGCTAACGTATCCCTCTCACTGGGTGCTGGGATTGGGGTGCAGCATGCAGGGCTTGGGGTGCGGAGGGCAGGGACAGGGTGGTTAGGAGTTGGGTACGGAGTGCGGAGGTTGGGGTGTGGGGGTACGGAGTTGGGGTACGCCATGCAGGGGATGGGGTGTGGACCGCAGGGATTGGGGGTTAGGAGTTGGGGTACAGGATGCAGGGGTTGGGGTGCGGAGGGCAGAGACTGGACGTGCAGATGTTAGGGTACGGCGTGCAGGGGTTGGGGTGCAGAGAGCAGGAATTGGGGGGTTAGGAGTTGGGGTATAGGGTGCGGGGGTTGGGGTACAGGGTGCGGGGGTTGGGGTGCACAGGGACTGGGCATGCGGGGGTTGGGGTACTGTGTGCAGGGGTTGGGGTGTGGAGGGCAGGGACTGGGCATGCGGGGGTTGGGGTACTGTGTGCAGGGGTTGGGGTGCGGAGGGCAGGGACTGGGTGTGCGAGGGTTGGAGTGTGGGGGCTGGAATTGGGGTTGCATTCGCCCATGCTGTGGGATTAGCTCAGGGACAGTGCCCCCCTCCCTTCGCCCCAGCCATGGCTGACCCCAACCCAGTCCTCATTTCCCCCCCCCAAGCCTCTCTCTCTCCTTGCCCGCTCTGCTCAGCTGAGGACAATGCTCAGGGTTCCTCCTGCCCACCCCTGCCCCGGGGTCACCCCCACGAGTCTGGGGCGCCGAGACACCCCATGCTAATTTGGTCCCAGCCTTTCTCATAGGCCATGGCCTGGCGCCAGCACTGGGCCAGGGGACATTTCCTGTGGGGGACCGAGGTGTCGGGACGTCTGGCTGCTGGAGCGCGTCCCAGTCTCTGGGCCGGGGGCGGGGAGGGAGGGTTTACGGGAATCAGCCATGTCACTATTGTTTGTTCCGGGCTCCTTTGATTGATGCCTGGAGGCAGCGAGAGCTGGAAAAACAAGTCACCAGGGTAGGGAATTCCCAGCGCTGCCAGCGTGGGCTGGACCGGGGGCCCTACAAGATGGGTTCAGTTCCTGGCTCTGCCGTGGACCCCCCACGTGACCACAGACCAGTCACTGCATCTGGCTGGGCCTCAGCACCCAACCTGCAATGGGATCCTTCCTCCTTCCATCCAGTCAGACCAAGCTCTCTGGGGCAAGGAGAGTCTCTGGGGATCTGGGCAGCGCCCGGCACGACGGGGCCCTGATCTCGGGTGGGGTCTGGGCAACATCCGGTACAAGGGGGCCCTGATCTCGGGCGGGGTCTGGCCAGCGCCCGGCCCGACGATCTCGGGCAGGGTTTCTAGGTGTGACTGGAATAAACACCCCTCTCCATGCAGTGGTAATAGCCCGTTAGGCGGCAAGGCAGATCTGGGGCGGATCGCAGCGGGGGCTGAGACAGGAGGATCGAAGGGGGTTTCGGAGCAGAGGAAATACGGGGCTAGTGGCATGTGCTGAGCCCGTGCTGACGCAGGCAGGTGGGTTCAGAGCCCCACATACCAATGAGGGAATCAGTTGGGGGGGGGGGCTGTATTTCTTGGGGAGCCTGGGGTGTGACTTTCCAGGCTACTGCAGGTGCTTGGCTCCTTGGAGACTCCCTGCCCTGCAGCCCCCACCCTGGGGTGTCCTCTCAGCGGAGCAGCACCAGCCCCTCGCAGCCCAGGGGACGGGAAGGGGCACGACCTGCCCTGAGCAGCAGGGCCCCCGGCAGCCTGAGGGGCAGAACAAGCCGCCTTTCCCCATTCCCTGCAGTGGGGCAGAACAACAGATAAACTCCCATGTGCGGGGGGCTATGCTCCCCAGGGAGTGGGTGCAGCCAGTGGGCAGAACCCCCTTTGTCAGGCAGGGTCTTTCTCCACCCTGCTCTCGGTCAGTCCCATCGTCCCTGCTCGGCTCACAACCAGGTCAAACAGACCCCCAGGCTGGCAGCAAACCCCAACCCACCGATCTCGGGTGGGCACTGGGGATGTTGCTTTATTAGGAGTATTACGGTAGCAGGTAGAGGCCCCAGCTGAGATGGGCAGCCCACCATACAGGTGCTGGCTAGACACAGCCAGAGACACCCCCTGCCCCCAAGAGCCTCATCAGAGAATAGAGACAAAGGGCCATTATCCCTCTTTCACAAATGGGGAAACTGAGGCCTAGAGCAATTCAGTGACTGGACCAGCATCTGTGCAGAGCCAGGAATTCACCTGGCTCTCCTGAGGCCCAGTCCAGCCCCTGATCTGCCAGGCCACCGTGTGAATCTCTTTGTGAAGCTCAGAGCCCTTGGCACTGACACCAGCACCGCCGATCTAACAGGGCTCATCCCAGTGGCTCGGGATCCTGATCCCGCATCACACATGGGGAAACCGAGGCCAGGAGCAGGGGAGGGACTTGCCTGAAGTCACCCAGAGAGGCAGAGCCGGGAATAGAACCCAGGAGTCCTGCCTGCCAGCACAGTCCGGTGGGAAAGCGCCAAGTCCTGTGATGGCTGCTCAGAGCAGCACGTCCCCAGGGAGCCTTGAATAATTTAAATTCCACACACCAGCCCTCTCCCTCCCCCCAGCAGGATGTCCAGCAGCCCTGGGCTAGGCTGAGCCCCCCAGGAGGCAGCCAGGGCCAGCCTGCTTGCTCCTGTCCCTCCCCGTTCTTTGGCTTAAGGCCCGGCAACACCCAGCCCCACGGAGGCCCCAGTCTCAGTCTGGGCTCCTGGGCACCGGGGGATTAACAGTGCTGGTGGGCACAGCAGATGGCAAATGCCCCTGCCTAGATGAGGTCGGCCAGCGCATGGCTGCCACTTGGGGTGGAACAAGGCTTTAAAAGTGGAAGCAACTGAGGCGTGGGGAGGGGGGGACAGTTCCCACAGCCCCAGTTCCTCTCTGCAGTGCTAAAGGAAACGAAGCTCCTTAGCCACAGGAGCACGCTATCTACCCACATCCCAGGGCCAGGCTTCCGGGATCCCATCTGCCATCGCCCACCCAGCCGGGGGCTAAAGCTGAGCCTTTTGCAATGGGGGGGGGGGGGGGGGGAGGGCGGGGCCCCGGAGTTGAAACCAAGACGCGGGCCTCTCTGCACCGAGGTTTCCTG
Organism: Trachemys scripta elegans; assembly: GCF_013100865.1. NCBI lineage: Eukaryota > Metazoa > Chordata > Testudines > Emydidae > Trachemys > Trachemys scripta. Next base: position 141,134,557 of record NC_048299.1, read on the forward strand.
TTGCCTTTTGCAGAGAGGGGGTGGGGGGAGGAGGGGACTGAGCCTGGGCTGTTTGGTGGAGCTGCCCTGCTGGTTCCCAGGATCGGGCCCTGCAGCCCGCAGACAAACACCCATCTCCCTGCGAGGGAGGGGGGCGGGTGCCTCCGAGAGACCCGGGCGCAGTATTTACAGCCCAGTGCACAGTGGCTGGAGTTCACGGGCCAGACCCCTGGCTGGTGCACATCACACAGCTGGCTCGCCCAGGCTGGCCACACAATGCCACATCTGGAACACCAAGGCGGGTACGGAGCAATAGCCCAGCCCTTCCTCAGAGGAGAGCTGCCAGACCCCGCTCCCCACAGACCCTCCACTCCACAGGCCCTTCCTCATCTCCCCCAGGAGGGGCTGGGGCCAGGACCGGCTGCCTGCCAAAGCAGATTAACCCTGTAGGAACTGTCACATGCACCAGCATGGCCTTTGAAGGCCCTTCTTCCATGCATCAGAGTGGGTGAGACAGAACCACAGGCCTCCCCAGGATCTGCCCCAACAGCTGGGGGTCACTACGGGAGATCCAGGGGGCCTGACCCCTACATCTGGGGCGCACTCAGGCTCCCTGACCCCTGGGGAAGGGGTTTGCAAAGGGAGCTTAGGCACAGGCAAGCTGCCACCCACGGGTCCCTGCACCAGCAATCTCTCCCCATACCTGTGAGCAGCTGCTGGGCAAACTCCCCGATCTGTCGGGCCCAGAGATGCTACAGAGCCACAAGGGGGAAATCTCTGGGCTTGTCCACACTACAGTTGCAACCACATCAGGGCCCCAGCAGCCCAGGCGTGCTGTGGGTGTGCTCGTCCCGGGGGGACCCTGCGAAGGGAGGGGCGGCCTGGCAGCCTCAGTGGGCCTGCAGGCAGCACAGCTCTTGGGAAGCAGGGCGAAGTGAAAGCCCTCCCGAGACACGTCGTGGTGCCGTGACGCTGGCGAGCCTGTCACAAGAGCTGGTGCTTTCGCACAGAGATAAACGGAGGCCGACAGCTGGGCAGACTCTTAGCTTAGGACAAGGCCTTGAGGCGTCAGCTGGGATGGTGCCCTCAGAGCAGCACGACCCCACAGCGCAGGAGCGATGGGAGCCTTACACCGGTACAGCCGAGGGCTGTCTCCCCGGGGAAACTGACCAGCACAGCTAGCATGGATCAGCTGCTTTCCCCCCCGGCGAGCTCCCTGCAGGGACACCGCCACTTTCCTCTAGAAACGACCTCAAGCAAACAAAATCTTGCTCCACAAACCCTGAGCCTGCCAGGGCAAAGAATCTCTGCCAGCCCCTCCACACACACAGCAGGTCGATCGGCTCAGCAGTGGCCCCACCGACACTTTTTACTCTTTCTTTTAGAGGAAATGGGAGGGGGTTGCGGAGATATTTATTTATATCTATTTGTACATCGAATAAGGTCTGGGGGGGCATGGGAGGGAGAAGCACCGAGCTCAGGTATCAGGGGCCAGGCCACCTGGCAAGGTTGAGACACAAGGCTGAGGGCTTGGCCACACAAAGACATTTAGTGACACCGGGCTAATTCCCCACTTCAGTGCAAGGGTCTTTTCTTGGCTTAGCACTGAAGAGACATAAACTAAACCAGAGCAAGCCCCTTTACACCAAAATCCACACGTCCACATAGAGTGTATAACCCATGAGGCAGAGCACAGGACTGGCATGTGGGAGACCTGAGGTCTAGTCCCAGCTCTGCCACTGAAGTTCTGAGTGACTTTGGGCATGTCTCTTCCCTGCTGTGTGCCTCAGTTTTCCCCACTGGTAAAATGGGGTAAGGACACCGACCTGCTTAGTAAAGCACTGTGAGATCTACTGATGGAAAGCCCAGGAGGTTGTACCTAAACCCTCCTAGGGGCGACAGCAGAAGAACTGGTGTAGCGCTTGGTGGATAGCCCAGCAAAACTGCCCTGGTTTAAGATCTCAGCACAGGTTGTCCCGGGGTGGCTGTGTGTACACAAAGCCTCTGCTGACTCCGATTAACTGGTAAACGATTGACTCGATGGGGACAAAGGGTTGCCTGGAGCTGGGATCAGGATGTGGCCTTTGGTTTCTGATTCACCCGGTCCGGCGTCCGGGAGGGGCTGGGCAGCAGGGCCGTAGCAACAAAGAACGTGGCCCCCTCCTAACGGTGCCCCCCTCCAACATATGTCCGGGCGGGGCCCCTTACAATGCAGAAACTGGAATGCGGTGTTTATTTTGCCACTTTTAGGGGCCCCCTTCCTTGCGGGGCCCCCTCCGGTCGGAGGGTACAGAGGGCGCTCGCTACACCTCTGCTGGGCAGGAAAGCGACTGTGGCGGGGCAGGCGACCGGAGAGCAGCAGGGGTTGCCACAAGCAGGGAGGAAAACAGGGGGAGATAGAGGAGGGCACAAAGCTCAGTTGGGGGGGGGGCGGGAGGCGGCACCGAACTCGGGTGGGGGGTGTCAGGCACTGAACAGCACCATGTGCCCCCCCGGGCCAGCGGCACACCGGCCCCCCCGCGCCCGGGGCTCAGACCGGAGCCCCGTGACCCCGCAGGGCCGTGGGCAGGGTACCGGAGTCCCCGCGTATAGAAACCGAAACTGCTGCCCGCGGCCGCCCGCGCCCTCCGCCGCTCACCATGGCGCCGGCTCTCGGGAAGCCCCGATCCGCTCTGCCCGGGCCGGGGTCCTGCTACGCCGGGGGGTCCGACTCCACCAGTTGCTCCGGGGCCCTGGGCGCTGCCGGGCAGTCGGGGCTTTCCCAGCTGTGGACTGGGGGTCCCAGGCGGCTGCCTCCCAGCCTGCCCCACAGCAGCCACTGGAGAGGGGAGGGCGGGGCGGGCGGGGGGCCGAGAGGGGCAGGGCCACGAGAAGCGCCTGCCCAGAAAGCCAAGGAACGCCCTGGAGCCGGCTCAGCCCAGTCCGCAGCGCACTTCTCCCTGCCGTCCTGGCGGCGTCACTCCGGAGTCACACCAAGGTCCCACACTGGGTCACTCCGGAGTCACACCAAGGTCCCACACTGGGTCACTCCGGAGTCACACCAGGGGGCAGTGTTGGGCGCTGGGCTCTCAGCCTCTCTCTCTTTCCTTCTAGTCTTTTCACTTGCATGCCTGTCCTAAATCTATTCTGGAGTGAATCTGGCAGGGCAGGAAGGGGCCAGATCAGCAGCGGCAGAGGTGGACGTCTCTGGGTGATGGGCAGGGCAGTGCGTGGGCTGGGTTCCATATCTGGCTCTGCCGCTGCCCTGCTGGGTGATCTTGGCCAAGTCCCCACCCCTCACTGTGCCTCAGTTTCCCTTAGGGTGACCAGAGAGCAAGTGTGAAAAATCAGGACAGGAGATGGGGGGTAATAGGAGCCTATATAAGAAAAAGACCCAAAAACAAGGACTGTCCCTATAAAATCGGGACATCTGGTCACTCTAGTTTCCCTTTCTGCAATATGGGGATAATGACCCCTCCTTTAGTGAACTGCTTGGAGATCCGTGGATGGGAGCTCAAGACAGGCCTAATTCGGGGAGAGGATGTTTAGCCCCCAGCCCTGATTTGCTCCTGCAGCACCTTTGGGTGTGAATGCAGGGCTCAGCTGTCATGAACCCCAGAGGGATTCTTCCCTGAGCCTGGGGCACTGCCAGTGTAAGCTGTATGCAGCAGGGGCCCGCTGGCTGCAGGTTGGAAGGGAGCTCAGAAGGGGAGGCTGCGAGGGACATTTGGGGGTGGGGTAGAGAGATGGGCAGGGATCTGGGAGGAGAGAGCCTGACCCTGGCTCTGGGGAGAAGCAGGTGGCAAATGCTGCTTTGTATTTAATTGCCACTCCTGGGAATTGCTCACAGTTTCCAACCGGCTCGTTAGTTTCTTTCCATGTGCCCAGGTGAACGCTGGACTCCCAGGCCAGCGCCGGGGAAGCAGGAAGGTGAGGGCAGGGTGTGTGGCCTTCTCCGCGGCATGTGGCAGAGGGAGCAGCGCACAGAAAACACTGCGCGTCAGTTACTACAGGCCACTGCTGCCCCACCTGGCTTCTCGGGGGGCAGGTTGCATGGGGGGGGAGGTGTCAATTTCTGGTATCTCACTGCACGAAAAGCCCCCCCTTTCACTCTTCCAGTCCAAGTGCCTCGCCAAAGGCTCTGGAGGACACAAAGCAGTCAGGGAAAGAGGGAAGGCCCTGGATCAGTAGCTGTTAGATAGGAAACAAAGGGCAGGAGGTGAATGGCAGGGTCCCCCCAGACTGGGCTGTTTAACAAATTCATTAATGATCTGGAAAAGGGCGTGATCAGTGAAGTGGCAACATTTGCCTGTGAACTAATATTGTTCAAAACAGCTGAATTCCGGGGGATCTCCCTGGCCACGGGACTGAAATTCAACATGTTGAGGTGCAAAGTAATGCACCTTGGGGGAAACAAGCCCAACTCCACAGAGATGGAATCTAGCTCAAGAAGGAGACTGGAGTCATGGGGCTAAAACTCCAGCTCAGTTCCCAGCAGTGAGGAGAAAGACAACTAGGAACTACTAGCACAGGGATAGAAAATAAGACAAAAGTTATCACACCCCCCACATCAATCCCTGGTGCGCCCACCCCTGGAATCCTGTGCCCAGTGCTGGTCGCCCCAGCTCCAAAAGGATAGAGTGGAGCTGGCAAAGAGTCAGAGAAGGGGAACAAAGATGGTCAAGGGTGTGGAACAGCTTCCCTATGCGGCGAGAGTGCAAAGTTCAGAGCTGTTCAGCTTAGAAAAGAGACAAATATGGGGGATGGGCTAGAGACACATACGCCCACAAAGGATGTGGGACAAGTGACTGGAGATGTGTTATTTACCCTTTCCCACAATACAAAAACCAAGGGCCACCCGATGAAATTAAGAAGCTGCAGGTTAATACAAACAAGACGAAGTACTTCTTCACACAATTAATCTGTGGAACTCCTTGCCAGGGGATGTTGTGAAGGCCAAAAGTATAACTGGATTCAAAAAAGAATGAGATAAGTTCACAGAGGCTAGGTCCCTCAATGGCTATTAGCCAGGATGATCAGAGCCACAACCCCATGCTCAGGGCGACCTAAACCTCTGACTGCCAGAAACCAGGAGGAGAAGATGGGTGGATCTCTCCAGAATCGCCCAGTGCGGTGAGCTCTGCCTGAAGCACTGGCCATGTCTCAGGTCATGCTGCAGGGGGCGCACTAACGCCTTGCCAACACACAGAAGTGGCATTTGAGCATTCACACCAGGGAAGTGCATTGTATCCCCACACCAGCCCACTGGGTTAACGAGAGCGGGGTGCATTGCTCATTTCCGCTGTCATGTATTGCAGGATCCCAGCTCTGTGGTGTGGGGTTCCCACTGGTGGCACAGGGAATGGTGGGAGGGGGGGTTTCAAACACCCATAACCCACTGGGCCAATGGCAGGAACGTTGGTGTCAGCCCTGTGGCTTTGGCACAGTTACACCTGAGATGGGGCAAATCCGTCACTGGTGCCAAATCCACTGAGCCCCAGCTGTTGCACTTGGGATCGCCCTGCCCCAGCGTGACGGTTGTTTACCGTTTAATTACCTAATGGGAAGTGGGCTCTAACGAGGCCTCTCAGCTCCTGGGGGCCGGGGTGATGGCTGGGGAGTTGCACACTTCCCTTCTTACGCTGTGATGGCGCAGCTGCTGCACAGTTCCTGCGGGGGCTAGCACAGGGCTCTGCGCTGGGAAGGTGGGTGGGGTGGGAACCGGTGCCCGGATTGTCTAGAGCTGGTCTCAGTCAGCCTGGGCCGGCTTTCAGGCTCATGGAGCTGGGGCCAAGGCTTCAGCTTTCGTTACACAGTAATTAAGGCTCTAGCCGTGGTGGTGTAAAGAGCCGGCAGAAAGTGACTTGAGCAGAACTGATGCAGCCATGGGTCCCTGAGTCTGCAGGCAGCTACTGTGCAGGCCCCATTCCCCTCCCCCATGTTAACTCTGAAACCTAATGTTCACTGTGTAATTGGAGCTGTTCACTAGTTCACTGTAGATCGAATTCCATGACATGGCAGGGGCTGATGATAGCAGCAAGAACTGGGCATGGGCTAGGCCAGTGGCAGCTTGGGTGTGTGGCACCTGATCAGTGATGAGACCTGGTCTATGGGTGGCGCTGACAAGCATGCACCCCCCCCCCCCCGCGTCCCATTCCCCAGGGCTCCAGGCAGCAGATTTCCACACAAGGCAGCACCGGCTGAGTGACAAAGAATGGTCAGGTGCTGGCCCAGGCCCAGAATGCGCGAGTCCCACCCGATGGCTTGCAGCATGAGATGAGGGTGTGCAGGGCAGACGGACTGTGGTGGGGAGCCTGCCGGGTCGGGGGGGGACTTGTAGGTATTGGAGTCTGTTGTTAGCTGCTCCCTTCTCCTGGGCCCAGGGAAGAGTTGAGGGGAGGGGGGCAGGGTTGTGGCTGGTGTAGGACTGATGAATTAAATTGTTTTTAATCGTTTACTTTATTAATGTAACTTCATAAGTAAAGTTTTATGAATGAAACAATATTCATTCATAAAACCGGTTACCCCAATAACTGGCTAATTAACAATTAAGATGCTTGTTAAGAGCCATAGCTGTTCAGTCAGCTGCCTTTGTAAGTTTCACTATCAATCCAATTCCTGCTTAAATCACTGAGACTTGCACTGTTTCAGGATTGTAATTTCTGTTCACCATTTATTACACTTGCCTACAGTGTAACTTCTGTTCACTGTTTGCCATCCATTAGACTTGTCTATATTGTAACTTCTGTTCACTGTTTGCCATATTGTAATTCAAACCCCATTTTAAAACGCTTACTCCATTTTGTAAGGGCTTGCTGCAACCTTAATTTTTGCAAACCCTGCTGTAATCTTATTAGTTTAGTTTAGATGTGTGAATGAGGTATGTATGGATGATGGAGTCAACCTCCAGCCCCAGCCTGTCCTGATTAAATAGAGTTCAAACACCAACAGCTGAAGATGCAGACAAGAGCCCTAACAAAGTAAGAAGAGTTCAAGAGGGCGTGAAACCGTTAAGAGGTAAACGGGTGGGGTCCGGCCCGTGGACGGTGTGAGGCCGGTAGCGGCCCCCGGCGCGCCGGGACCGGGTCTTCTTGGAGTCGGGTTGCTTGGGAATGCAGCCCAAAGCTGAAAGTAAGAAGAATCCACCCTAAAAAGAAAAGGTACAATAGAAGGAAGATCAAAGCCCGGTCTGAGGCTGGAAAGTCATGTCTGCAATTGACAGGTGATCAATCACCAAACCTGGAGGCAGCCTGACACAGCAAGACCTATTGACTCTGGATTCAAACTAAAGCCTACAAAAAGGATGGGTGAGATGGAAAACTTTGGAGTTGGGTAACATTCTACTGCCAACATGGAAGGGCATCGGTGCATGCCCAACAGAGACCCAGCTCGTCCTTATGCCCGGCTTTCCTGGCCAGTTAGCCGCCACAAGCTACGAACCCAAGCTGCAAACTCAAGCCACAGACTCAAGCAGGACTGGTAACTATGCAGCAGCTGCAGAACATCTGATGGATGTGTGTGTGTGTGTGTGTGTATAGGTAATAGGTATAATGTGTGTGTATAAGGATTAAGATATTAGTTATTGGTCATAAATCAAATTGTTATCATAATAAATGTGGCATCTTTATCTTGTCCCCTTTAATAAGATCCTGCTAGTTTTTATTGGTGTAACACTGGGGTAACTGGGATGCGGGGGGAGGGGCACTGAACAAAGTGCCCAGGATTTTACCCATTTCAGGGTGTAACTGCATGGGGGCAGGTAGATCCGGGGGTGGATCGAGTGAGGGAGGCCAGGGCCAGTGCTGGGGCTGCAGAGGGGATAGATCAGGGGGTGGGGGTGGGAATCGTGCTGGCACTGAAGGGGGTAGACCCAGCGGGGATGGGGTGGCAGAGCTGGGCTGCAGCAGTGTAAACCCAGCTGAATAGTGCTGGCGCCAGTCCCTTTGGCTCATCGCATCTCTGCCCTGGCAGGGACCAGGTGGCACCGGCCTCCCCAGCCCTGAGGCGCTGCAGCCAGTGCCTGCGGCTGGGAGCCACCTGGCAGTGCCCACATGGCGGCAGATGCTCCCACCATCCTCCCAGTGGCCAGGAGCTGCCAACCCCCCTCTACTCCCTGCCTCCCTGAGCCATCAGACAAGGCCTTAGCCCAGCCTCCGTGGCACCCGCCCAGAGCTGAGGCCCAAGCAGGGAACGCGAGCTGTTCCCCACACACTGCACATTGTCTGTGCCACCCACCCCGGCTGCCCGGGCCGGCTCTGGCACAGAAGCCAGCATCTCAGTGCCGTGGGCAGCTGCATAGGGGAACACAGAGCTCCCACAGCCCCATCCAGGAGCGGAAGCCCAGCCTCGGAGCCAGCTGCCCCACTAGCAGATCGTGCCTGGTATCCTGGCTCCCACAGCAGCCAGTTCCAGCTGCTGCTGAGGAACGGGCAGGAAGTCCATGGCCTAAGGCCATTGTGGTGTCACCTGCCTATGGAGGGGGTTTCGCCATCCCACCAGCCGGGGGCTAGCTCATATCCTGAGGCAGGACTCAGCGTAACAGGTTAGAAGTCTCTGAGGTCCCCCCGGCAGCTCTCATCACCAGCTCAATGTCTCAGCCTGCCCTCAAACACTGCTGAGCTTCTGGCCTCAGGGACACCCTGGGGCAGGGAGTTCCACATGTTAACACATGCTGGTGTGAAACAGAACAGAGCCATGGCAGGGGAGCAGAGGGCATGGCCCAGCCACAAAAGGGTCCATCTGTTCACAGACACGCCCGGTCCTCAAGATCTCTGACCAGCCAATGGAAGTTTGTGCCAGTGATGGAATTGCTTCGAGCTGGTGTCTCATTAGCTGAACAGGTTGCTACCTCTAGGAGGAGCTTGTTTAATTTTTCGCATTTGTTTGGTTCTTTTAAGTATCCCTCATTGGATTTGAGCCCTTGATCAAACATTAAAACCAATAGCTGTTACTGCCCTCTGCTGGGTGGAATCAGGTCTGCTCTCCTGTGTGTCATAGCCCCAAATGGCTAAAGGGGATTCTCCAATAGCCAACCGAGGCAGAGAGGCAGCCACATCTCTCTGCTCAGCAGAATCTGGTTACCCCTGGCCAGGGGATTGTCCGGGAATGGCTCCTGGGTGGGTGCTGCATGGGGAATCGGTGACGGTACCTTCTAGTGGCTGAGCCCAGAGTGGACAAGGGGCCAGTAAAAGGCAAGGCTCCTGAAGCTCAAGTGCTAGGGGCCTGGGCTTTGGGCCAAGGGATCCCCTTTCCCTGTGTGTGGGGGGGGGGAGGGGAAGATCACCCAGTAATCTCCCCTCCATTGGCTACAGCATGTGGCCCCTGGGCAGTCAGGGCAACATCAGCCTTCACCAGCTGCCCTTGCCAACTTCACCCATGTGGGCAGTGGTGACAGCCTCAGGCACTGGCTGCAGCCCCACAGGGCTGGGGGGACCCAGTGCCATGGATGATGTGTCCCGCAGCACCCCCCCCCCCCCAGATCCCCACCATGGGATCAGCCCATTCACAGGGGATGGAATAGCATCGGCTATGGTTTCTGTATGGGAAATGCTAAGGTGGGGAGAAGCCCGTGAAGCATGGGGCTGGGGTCGCAGCATGGGCAGGGATAGCTCTGAAATCTGCCTCCTCCAACCTCCAGCCCCATCTTCACCACAAAGCGGCTGGAGGAAGGGGACACTCGCTGGTGCTGGTCACCACGGCCCCCTCCCAGCCTGGCCTATGCCCAAGCAGATGCTTTACATCTCTCCGGCAGCGGGAATCAGGGACAACAAAGAGCAATAACCCACTGGCTGTGGGAGGGGCTTCTGCCCATGCAAAGGGTTGGGGTGGGGCAGGGCTGGGTCCTCGCTTCATACAGGTGTCATATCCCACAGGGCGGGGCTGTGGTGAACACTAAGGGGGCTCCTCAACAAGGCAGAGACAAACGCTGGGCGTCTCTCTCTAGTTATCCGCCTGCACTGTCACCATTGAGATTCTGCCTTGGGTGAAGCAGTCCCAGGAGGGAACGCTGCGCCCTGCCCCACATGCTAGCCCCAGCCACTAGCCCCTAGCCCTCCCCCAGCTCTCACAATCAAGCTGCTGCCACGTTTGTGCCAAGAGACATAGGCAGGACTCCTGGGTTCTCTTCCTGGCTCCGGCACGGCCTTGGCAAGCCACTTCCATGCCCCAGTTTCAGGGAGTGCAGCATGGCAGATCCTCACCTGGGAGGGACCCTGGAAAGAGCTGGGGGCAGGGCTGGCTGCCGGGCGAATCCTGGACTCTCAGCCCCAGAGGATGAGGGGCTGAGGGTTACAAGTTGGTCACAGCCTGGAACGAAGGACCACAACAAACACCCCTCCCACCTCCCGCTCCCCATGCCAGCACACTGCCAGCCTGTGCAGTCCCAGTCTCTCCCAGCAGGGGGCACTGTGGGGAGCAGGCAAGCAGCACAGGCTGGTGCAGGGATCCCAGCTACTCCAGACCCAGCCTCTCCCAGCAGGGGCCACTGTGGGGAGAGATTTCACCTGGACTCAGCAGACAGAACAGAGCAGAGGCGGAGGCTGGTTCCTTCCAATAAATCTCTATTCTCCAGTGAGGTATAAATACATTTATTACAGGGAGCGCAGCCTGCATCTCTGGGGGGTGAGGGGGGGGGGTATCAGGAAGACTTGGCCTCCCACTCCAGGGTCGGCGGGGGAGGGAGGCTCTGTAACTACTTCTACTGCTCGGCTCAGGGGACCCCCCCCCCCCAGGTCCGATGGGGGAGCCTGGTCATAAGAACCTAAGACCCACATACCCAGCCAAACTCAGGGCATATGGGGAGAGGGCAGGGGGGATTGAGGCTGCAACAAGCTCTGCTCACCCCTCCCTGCCCCCCAGTCGACAGGGCATCCGCCAGCTCCCAGCTGCTCCCCTTGGCAGAGTCTCCCCCTGCAGGCAAGAAGGGGTTACTGCACCCCCAAGAGCACCTACCCCTCCAGGCAGGACAGGGGGTGCACAGACTATTGTGGTGCCATGGGTGGCGGTAGCTATGAGAACCTAGGGTGTGAAGCCCATGAGCCCCTGGCCTGGACAGACAGAGGTTGCTGACAAATCCCCCGCCCCCTTCTGCAGGGATCTCTCCTCTCGTTATTTATTAAGGCAAAAGGTAGATCGCTCCTTGCGGGGCTGCGTCTGGCTCAGGACAGAGCAGCCGTTGCCCACGCCCAGCTCTGCCACAGATAGGGCATGTGCGGGGAGAGGGGGGCGGGAGAGCATTCCCCAGATCCAAGCCCATCACCCCAGCCCCAGGAGCGCCTTCTCCCTCAGCTGGACGAGAGCCAGCCACACTGGGCAGAGGGCACAACCCCGCCCCGTGGAGCAGAGTTGGGGGGCCACGGCCATGGGCGGCAGATCTAGCTCCGTCGGCCACATGGAGAGGGGCTGGGAGCTGCTCCCGCGTGGCTTGGCTCTGCCAGCCTGGGAACACCAATGGGGGTGCCCGGGAAAGGGTGACAGAGGGTTTGGGGGAAGGGAGCTGGGCAGAGCCAGAGGGAGCAGGGGAGTTCCCCTCAGGGGGCTACAGTCCCCAAGGAGCTTTCATGGAGGCAATGGGGATCAGGGTACGAGTGCCCTCCCCCTCCTGGCATAGGGAGGGGCAACCTCAGGGGGCTGACAGGAGGCGTTGCCCCCCCCCCCCCAGCCCAGCAACCCTCAGGCAGTGGGGACAGGGAAGCTGTGGAGTGGGGGAAGAGGAAGAGGCTGCGGGGCGTAGCCTATGTGGGGATGACGTTGGTGGCGAAGAGTATGATGAGGATGATGATGATGGCCACAATGACGCAGATGATGGCGATCATCTTGATGTTCTTCCACCAGTACTTGCGGGCCACCTTCTGCGAGGTCGTCTTGAAGTGCTCAGACTGGTGGGAGACACGGGGAGTTAGCTGACCCAGAGCCTCCAGCCCCTGCCTGGCTTGGCCCTAGGCAGCTGGACAGCCCCCCACCTGCCGGGGGCAGCTCTAACCAGAGGGGGGGGGGGGGGGACATCCGCACCCCCTCAGGGCGAGGCCGCACCTGGACACAGACTCACTGGGCTGGCAGATCGGACCAGCACTGACCTTCATCCATATCTACACAGGCCACCCCAGTTCGGTGCTGGGTTACCAGACGCACCCACCGTCAGAGCCAGCACTGGGGGGTTCGCCGGGGCATTTCCTCCCGCTGCAACTACACCGGGCCAGTGGTGGGCCTGGGCTCTCCAGCATGGCGGGTAGAAATCCAGTTTCCACCACTTTAACTCACGTGGGCAGATCTGCAGGCACGAAAAATGCCAGCAGGCGGGTCCACACGCGGGTGCTGCCCCAGCTCCGCTCCTCCAAGCCAAACCGGCGCTGGGGAGCTATGGGCACGTTATTCCAGAGCTGACCACCAGAGGGTGCTTGTGTTTCCCTCGGCAGCTGCTGGCACGGGCCCGGGCTGAGTGCTGAGAGGCTCAGATAAGCAGCGCCAGCGCGGGACAAAGGGCAGCGCAGGGACAGCGTCTTGCTGGCTGCCAGGGTTTATCAGGGGCTGAGCAAACAGCCCCGCCCCGCGGGGAGCGGGCGTCATGCAATGCACGTGGGCAGGGACCAGAGGACTGGCAGGATCCGAACTAGAGTGAGACGTCACTCGCCCACCCCCGCCGAGCAGCCCTGTGCCTGCTTGGCACTGTCTCCACGGCGGCAGCATGCCCAGCTGAGCCTGTTGGGGCAGCAGCGGAGCCCCCACAGCGAGGTTAGGGGTCATGGCAGTGCCCAGGCCTGTCTTAGCTTGGGTGGCACCAGAACCAGGGGCACCCAGTGCCAGGCCTTTGCCCCAAACCCCCTATCGGGCTCCGGCCCCCACCCCCTGGAAATCAACTCCAGACTTGGGGTCCCCATGACCTCACCAGGAACCTCATGAGCACAGGGTCGGGGTCTCCCCCAGCCTGCTGCTCCCCGGTCCCCACCCCCACCAGGGCTCACCGTCGCCTCTAGGTCCTCGGTCTTGTTCCGCAGGTGGTCCAGGTTCTCGCCCCGCGCCAGGATCCGCTCCACGTTCTGCGACATGATGTTTTTCACCCCCTCCACCTCGCTCTGCAGGTTCTTCACCCGGTCGGTCGCCATCCCGCTGCCAGCAGTGCCCTCCTGTAGGGAGAGCGCCCACCAGGGGTCAACAGGAGAGCGGCTGTGGGAGCAGGACACTTGGCCCAGGCAAAGCCTCCGGGGGCCCAGAGAACGAAGGTCCAAAGGCAAAAGGGGGAGGGGCCCTCGAGAAGGGGCCCAGCTGCAGCCCTGTCCCTCTGAGGAGCTCAGAATGCTTCACAGACTCTGTTCGAGCCCACAGCCTACCACAGGAGAACAATCTTGTGCGGAAACTGAGGCAGCTGACATAGCAAACCCAAAGGCAGGGGCAGAACCAGGAATAGAACCCAGGAGTCCTGTCTCCCAGCATCCCCACGCAGCACTAGGAATAGAAGCAGGTGTCCTGGCTCCCAGCCCCCTGCTCTAACCACTGGACCACAGCACCTCAGCCAGCATAAGGAATGGAGAGGAGACAGCTGGGGAAGGAGGGTGCCCGGCCCAAGGCCAGGGGGATCCAGGACACCGAGGCAGAGCTGTGGGCACAGAGGCTGAGGGAGGTCCCACGGGGCAGGACTGGGCTGGGGGGAGCTCTCTGGGAGATGGAGCAGAGCACCCCCAGGGTGATTGCCCTTCCCCTCCTCCCCCCAACACTTATCACTGCGGAATGTCAACAGGGAACTTCCAGCGCCCGTGTCACATCTCCACCGCCAGCCGGACTCGCCCAGCCGGTCGGGTCAGTCCCAGCAATCTCCCCTCCTGCAGTTCTGCCCTCTGCCTGCAGGGGGCACGGGGCAGCAGGTGTGACACCGCCAGCCCAGGGGGGCCCAGGGCAGAGCCCTCTGCAGGGGTGGAGAGGGGTGCTGTCTCCAAAGCTCTGCTTGGTCCTTGCCTCCTGCGGAGAAGAGACCCAGCAAACTCAGCCCACCCAGGGACCTGTGACAGACCCAGGATGGAAGCACCCCCTGAGCCTGTGAGACCCCCTGGGGGGGGGGGCAGGGTCAGAGCCACCCCCTCATCTCCTCCCCCTCCTGCTGAGCCTGGTCCAAGCGGCTGGGCTGGTCAGACCCAGGCATGTCGGGCTGGGCGGGTCCCAGGCCGGAATCTCAGAAACGCTGCCCTGGGCCAGCGCCCAAAGTACGTCAGGCACCAGGGAGCAGAGCCAGCCCAGGGCAGCACTGCCCAGCGCGGGCCAGAGGGAGCCCCATGGGAGCCCCAGGGTCTGTCTGAGTCCAGCAGCCCTCAGAGAGACTCCCCTTTAGACTGGCCCTGGCAGGCAGCACGACTGACACCTCCCCTTTCCGGCCGTTCATAGCAGTTCACCCAGGACCCCCCTCAACCCCCCAGCACCTGCTGCATTTATCCCCCACCATGCCAATCCCCCAAATCTGACCCCGTTTTTAACCCAGGACAGGTCCAGAGGTGGCCAACATGGCTCTAACAGGGGGTGCAGAGACCCCCACCCCATCCCTGGGGAGGTGGAACCCCAGGCCCCCAGCAGGAAGCAGACAGCAGAGGGCCCAGAGCACCCCTCCATTCCCACTGCGTGGCCCCTTTAAGGGAAACCTCCCCAAATCCCTACCGCACCCCTCACTGCCAGGGCACCTTGGCAACACCTGGGGCACCAGAGCTCCTTCCCTTAACCCTTCAGATCCCAGGCAGCTTCCCCCCCGGGGCTCTGGGCTGGGGTGTCCTACGCAGTCAGCACCGGGGCCAGGAATTAACCCCTTCTCTCCTGACTCAGGTGAATTAGTGACCCCAGATGCAGGGAGCTGGACGTGCCAGTGAGCCTGGGCTGGGGGGGACGGAGACATTAATCTTTTGCCTTCTGCCCATTTGCTTTGCAGCTGCTCACAGACAGCTCAGATGGACAGACCATGGCTCACAGCCTCTGTCCCCCTCAATGGGGAATCACGGCTAGGGGGGCCTCAGCGGCACCAGTCCTTTGGCAACCGCCCCCTAAAGACCCCCCAACCCCCAGCCCCCTGCATCTTCCCAGCCCCCACCAGCCCCACACAGCAGGCAGCCCCCTTTTAGACCCAGCCCAGCTGTAAAGGATGCTATGGCCTCCATCCACTCCACCCGCCAACGCTGCCCCCAAACGCCCACTGAGCCATCCCCCCTCCCCAACAGCCCACCCTGGCCCCAAAACAGCTCTGCAGTTCCAGGGGCCTGTCCCCCACCTGTGCCCGGCTCCGGCTGCAGAACAGGGCTTGGGCACTGCAGTCCCCCGAGGGCACAGGAACCGTTAGGCCGCCCACTTCCTCTTTCTAGGCAGCTCTGCAGGGATCGGGGGGGGGGGGGGGGGATGGGACCCAGCGCCCGGGGGGGGGGGGAAGAAAAGAGAGGGCGCCATGCAGCTCAGAGCCTGTGGATCCATGGGGGGCCTTGGCACTGGGCACGGGACACAGGCAGGAGCCTGTTACTTTGGAGATGGGGGTGTCTCTCTGGGCTCAGGAATGACCCTGCTCCTGCGCCCCCTTTGAGACGCTGCAGAGCCCCCCCCCCCATTCCCTTCCTGGAAAATATCCCAGCTGCCCCTTCCCCTCCCCACGCTGGCTGCAGCCAGCTTCCGCCCCACAGCAATCGCTACCTGCACCCAGCCTCTGCTTACCCAGGCACTGCCCAGCCGTCACCACGGAGACGGCCCAGGGAACAGCCTGCAGCGCCGAGCGCGCAGTTCGGGTCCCTTGTCTCAGCCCCCACTTTCTCCCTCTATCACCCGGATCCTGTCCTGTGTCCCCCTCCCCCCAGCAGCCACCAGACAGGGTGGGCCACGCTCAGCTACACCACAGTGGGTGTATGGCCCAGCTGGGAGCCAGGACTCCTGGGTTCTCTCCCCAGCACTGGAGAGGAGGGGGACAGGTGGTGGTTAAGCTCAGGCAAGTCACTTAACACCCCACCCCCTCCGCAGCGGAAAAGGGGCGGGGGGGGGTTGTTAGCCAGGCGGGATCCCCCCGCCCCCAGCAGCTGTTTCCAGTCCGCTCCCCCCCACGGCAGCCGCTGTGCAGCCAGCTCCCGAGTCGGTCCCGGGCCCCTCCCCGCGCGGAGTCACTCCGGATCCCCTCCGGGCACCAGAGACCCGTGTAAAGGGGGGGGGGCTACTGCCCCCCGCCCGCGTCCCCAATCCCGGGCACTCACCATGCTCTAGGGGGCTCCGCTCTCGCCTCTCCGGACACTTCCTGGTGCGCGAAGTTTCAGCCCAAACTTCCTGCTTCCTGCAGCCCAGCCCAGCCTGGCCGGTCCCCAGGTGCGAGGGGCGGGCCCGGCTCCTGCCGCTGCCTTTAAAGAGACACGGGCCGGGCCCGGCTCTCCCAGGCGGGGGGACCCAGGGGGTTCGGTCCCCCTGCCCCGGCACAGAACCCAGACATTGGCCCCCCAGTGATGGGCTCCAAGCTTTGCCTGCCCCCCGTGGCCCCGGCACCCCCAGGTCACAGCCCCCCCCCCCCCGCTAGGTCATTCACATACCTGTTCAGGAGATCCAGCCCCCCCGGGGCAGCCCCGATCCCAGCAGGTTGGTTCTGTGCACTGGGCTAGCGCTTTAGGGTTAAGGCTGGGGCCTTCCCCCACAGTGGGCTGTGGCGGGTCAGGAGTGAGGGGCATCGGCAGAGCTGGGTGTCCAGGAGTAGCAGGGGGCTGTGAGTCAGGGGTGAGGGAATCGGCAGAGCTGGGACAGGAGACTCTCCTGGGTGGGGGGAGCTCTGCCCACTCTGTGTCCCATCCCAGCCTGGCTGAGACCAGCTGGTACAAAATGCTCCTAGGGCTCAGGCATGTCTAACGAAGGTGGATCTAGATAGAAATGGCCCTGCCCTGGCACATGGAGCTGATCAGAGCCCAGCGCTGCTGCTCGGAGCAGATGTCCCCAGGGCTGAGGCTGCTGAGTGGAGCTGGTGTGGACCCAGATCCAGACGTCACTGAGTGGGACATGCTCTGCTCGGCTAGCAATGGTGGTGCCTCGCTGGCAGACTGTAGGCCCGGACACATTGGCAGGGTCTGGGTGCGTGGGTGGGGACTGCTGGGCTGCTGCCCCATTCTGGGGAGAAGCCCATCTATCTCCAGCACTAACACAAGTGCCCATCTCCTGCTTGTACACACCCCCAGGGGGTGTCAGGCCCCTGCCCTGTGTTTGACAGAGAGAGGGTTAAACTCTGCCCTCAGGGGATACTGGGCTGAAGAGGAAGCCAGCTGAGGTGGGGGATGGGGCCCAGCAGCTGCTGTCCCCCCCTGGGTTTGGAGATGTTGCCGGTGGGGAGGACAGTGGGGGGCCGGGTCCTGCTGCTTGAGGGGCTCTGGAGGATGCTGGTGCATGGATTGATGGCTTTGCACGGCCTAGTGGCTGCCTGAACCTGGTCTCCCAGCAGCCCCCAAGCCCTGTGTCGCCCACCCTGCCTCTGGCACTGGTGCAGCATGGGGATTCCCATTACCACCTCAGCTCCTGCTCACGCATCTTCATCGCCTGATGGGTGCAATCCCGACATACCCTGCAGCCTCCCCACCCCAATAGCCCCAGCTCCCTGCAAACAGGAGAGCCAGCAGGGGTCACAGGGATACAGCCCCTCTCACAAGAAGGCCTCTGGTGCCATGCTGCCCTCTCTCTGGGTTAAGGAGGTTGCTCCCCTCCAGCCTCCATCCCCCAATCACCTCCACAACCAGGGCATCTCCTCTTTCTTTTCTGTTACAGTCATAATCAACTCTCATGCTCCAGGGTCAGGCAGGAATCCCTATCCTGCTATACAGTATCACGCAACAACTACGGGCAGCATGGGCGATTGGGTTTTCCAGCGCTCCTGAAGCAGCTCGTGCTGAAGATAGGTATGGGAGTGGATGGCTTAGGGTTGATCTGCTCTAGCCCTGCCTGCTCCCAACACGGAGCACTTTGTTTAAACCTGATGGAAACTGGCCTGACGTAACTGAGGGAGGAACGGGACAGACGCAAGCCCAGGAAAAGGCTATTTCAGTGCAGTGTTTCCAGATGGCTGAAGCTGAGCCCCACTTTGTGGGAAATTAATCCAGCCATGCCCCCCCGTATCCATCTCCCATGCTGTCCCCCCCGCAAAGCCCTTTGTACTCTGATCCTTCCTCTCCCCTCTGGAATAGTGAAGTGTTGCCATTTAAAGTGACAGCAGTGGACACCGGAGCTAGCCCTCACTGGAACAAATGGGGCTTTCATCCCGCACACTCGCTGCTATTGCTTTGGGCCCTCAGCAAACTCAAGTAAGTGTTGTTGCACTGGTTACCCCCGGGGCAAATCCTTCATCTCCAAGCAATTGGCTCAGGCTCTCTGCAAACTCAGGCAGTTTTCCTCAGGGTCACCAGGGAAAATTTTTCTTCATACCGAGAACATGGAGGCTGGATTTTGTTTTGTAGCAAAAGCCGCAGCTGTGGGAAACGTTGGGGAGATCTCTCTGTCCCCGTGTCCCCACCAAGCTGGTCCTTTCTGCCTCCTCCCCCTCAGGTCGGAGCCACAGAGAATGTAACATTACGTATAAATATTTGCCTCTTCCCTTCAAAGTGGACGAGCTTGAAGAACCAGCCAGGCTGCACCTGGCCGAGCTCTGCAGTGGGAGCAAAAGGTGTTGGGGTTTCTACAGGGATGGGGAGCAAAGCAAAGACCAGGCCATGTCGCCCCCTGCTGGCAGGATGGAAATGCAGATTCAGCAGCAGATGAGAAAGGCAGTTGGGCGGGAGGGAGACCTGTGGTCGGTGGTTCTGCAGGCCGCACCCCCAGCAGTCTCTGTTTACAGCTTCCCAGCCCTGGGTAATTGTCAGTATTAAAAGTCTGTGTTGGTTTACGACTCTGTGTTCAGTGACCCAAAGCAGCAGTGCTGGTACCTGGCCCTTTCCTGCAGGATGCCAATGAGATTTATCAACATGAAGGGCCTCCTGCCCGCCCCCCGCCAAGAGGAGGGGTCAGTCTCATCCACCCCATTCTACAGCAGGGGAAACTGAGGCATTGAGAGGGGAAAGGCCAGAGTCACACAGTGAGTCAAGAACAGAACCCAGGAGGGTTTTATTAGGTTTGAGCCCCCAAGCCCCTGCTCTAAGCCCTATATCACACTCCCTTCCCAGAGCCAGGCACAGAACCCCACTCCCAGAGCTGGTAAAACCCAGGAGCCACCCCGCCAGCTCTAACCAGTAGACCCCACTCCCCTCCCCGAGCTGGTAACAGAACCCAGCACTCTTGCCCCCCAAGGAGTCTTCCCCCAGTCCCCACACTAGCTCCGCCTGGTGCCTGTCACGGAAGCAGGGGGACAATCTGATTAGGGCCCCACTCCTAACGACTGTCCCCTTATCTCAGGAGTTACTCGCGATAAGAGGCCGGCCTGTTACCCAAGCCGGCGTAAGGCCGTTACTGGGCAGGGACCCGAGTCTGCCGGCCAAGGAGCAGCAACAGCAGCAGCATAAGCGAGTCCCAGCTCCAGCCCCGCACCCCCGGCCCCGGCCTGCCCGTCTCTCCAGCGCCATTCACCCACCACCCCGCCCAGGCGGCCAGCAGGGCCCGGCCAGCCGCGCAGAGGCCACGTGGAGCGGTCGGTCCCCAGGCCAATTAAAGCCGCCCCGGACTCGGAGCTCAGGGGGGGACCGAGCCTGGGGGGTCCCGGGGGCGCCAGGACCCCGAGCGCGGGGCTGTCTCGAAGCGGGAGAACCCAGGCGTCCGGGACAGGGCCCGCGGGGGGAGGGGCCGCGCAGCGGGAGGAGGCGGGGCTGGATGGGACCCTGCATGCCTGGGTTCCGCCCGGCGCAGCGCTGGGAGTGGGGAGGGGACCCCCCGAGCGGCCCCTCGGGGCTGCCGGAAAGCGCCGCCGCCCACCCCGCGCTTGCGACACTCCCCCGCCCACCGCTTTGCGGCCGCCGCGCTGGTGACGTGTCTGCGGCCAAGGGGCTCGCTCTGGAGCGTCTCCTAGCAACCGGGGCGGGGCGCTGGGAGTCGCGCGGAGATGGAGCCGCAGCGGGGCCGCGCGGCAGGTACCGGGGCTCGCAGCCGGACTCCTGGGTTCCCGCCGGGCGCTGCAGCCCCACCCCCACCGCCCCGGACACCCGCCCCGCGGCCCGTGAAGAGGGCCCGGCCCGGGGCAGGCAGCTGGGTCCCGCCTGGTTCTCAGTCTGCCCGGGGCTGCGGGTCGGGAGTGAGGGGCACCGCAGAGCTGGGTGGGGGCCCGGGGCTGGGGTAACGGGGCTGCGGGTCGGGAGTGAGGGGCGCTGTTGGGGGACTGTGGCGTCTAGAGCCCCCCCTGTCATGGATGCTAAGAACCTCCTGCCCCCCAGATAATGAAGTGACCTGTCCTGTCTCCCCCCCCCCCCCCCATGCCCCTGTTGGTTTGCAGCTGCCCTGCTGTCAGAGTCCTTGCCCGGCCGGAGGCGGCGTGAGGAGGTGCGGGGGCCGCCGGAGCCCACACAGCAGAGCAGCAGTTGGGCCAAGCGCCTGCTGGGCTTCGAATGGGCTGATGTGTCCAGCTGGCACCGCTTCGTCTGCCTGCTCAACAGACCCACGGACCCGGCCTCCCTGGGCGTCTTCCGCTTCCTGTTCGGTGAGTGCCCTGGGCAGGGCACGTGCCCTTGGGATCCCTGCTCCTCTGGGGAACCCAACTGGTGAGAGGGCACCTCAGAAAACGTCCTGTGTCCCCGGGGAGCTCTAACCTCCCTTGAATGCTCAGGCAGTTGGTGCTCAGTTTATTCCCCCTCCCTCAAGCCCAGCCTCCCAATCTCGGGGCACTCCAGGTGGGTCAGTGTTGTTCTTCCCGTTTATGGGAGGGAAACTGAGGTACAGAACTGCTAGAGGGAGAGCAGAGCTGGGGAGACGACCCAGGAGTCCTGGGACTTTGCTCTCACTGCTCCTTGTGCTGCATGGGGTCCAGGAGTGGAGAAGTGCAGGAGTCCCTCATCCCCTGGCCTGTCTCCGGGCCTAGCGCTGTCCCTGCTTAGCAGGTCCGTACAGAGGAATCCATCCCTGGGTTACCCAGCCCCCACTGACCAGGCTGCGGTTTGAGAGCGCCCACGTGGTGCTTCTGCAGGCCCTGTCCAGAACCTCTGACGCCCCCCAGTTAGCCACAGGCTCCCCACATCCTGTCCCACCCACCCTACGCTACTCTGCCACTGTCACGGTCACTGTCTGGCTGCCAGCTGGTTCCGCTGGCCGGCCGTTGGGGGCGGGTCCAATCCCTGCTTCCAGCCCTGGGCCGGGCTGGTTTTGCAATGTGGTTAGGGCCATTGTCCTCTGCTTGTGGAGGTGGGGAGGGACTTTGGCCTCAGAGTGCGGGGGAGGGGAGGCCCCAATGGTCAGGAGGGAGCGGATGTGGTGGTCCCAGCCCTGCTTCTAGTGAGATCCGAGGGGTGCCCTCCCCTCTGGCCCCCCAGTGCTTGGACAATGGGGTCTCCCCAGCCCCCTGACTCTAGCTATCCCATGGTGGGGCAGTGCAAGACATCTTCCCCCTGCCCCCAGGGCTCAGCCTAGGGATCCAGAAGCAATGGCCAGCCCAGGCCCCACAGCCTCGTGCCAGGGTGGGTAGCTGTGCCCGCGTGGTTTGCGATGAGCCTGCTGGGGAAGGGGTTAAACTCTCCATGCTGTGGGGGGTGGGGGTCTCCCTACGGGGGGGCTCCTGGACTCGGATGAGGAGGGTCCTGGGGCCATGCTGTGAAGTAGGGATGGGCTGAGTCAGCACTTGGATGGGAGAGCTTTTTGGAAAAGGGGGCTCAGTCGGGGTGCTGTCCTCTCGGAGTCCAGGCTGACCCCACTGTCCTAGCATGGTGCTAGGGAGAGGGCTGGGAGCCAGGACTTCTGGGTTCTGTCCCCAGCTCCAGGAGGGAAGTGGGTTAGAGTGGGGGTGGGGGAGTTGGTAGCCAAGACTCCTGGGTTCTCTGCCCAGCCCTGCTGCCTTACCTTGGGCAAGTCCGTTTCCCCTCAGGCCTGGCACCTTTCACAAGTGCTGTGTTCACATGACATGGCTCCTGCTGCCTATGACAGCCTCTCCCAGTCCTTAGTGGCCCCACTGGACCCCCGGGGTTCCAAGGAGGCTCCCTGCAGAGGCTGGGTCTCCAATCTGCTCTCTGGGCCAGACCTGGGGCTGCCTCCCGGGGTGGGCGAGTCCCTCTGGCCCTTACTGCCAGCCCGGGGCAGGATAGCAGGATCCCTGCTGGGCTGCTACAGCCAGTAAGGTCAGCCCTGTGGGGAGACAGGACGCCTGGGTTCCTGAGAGTGCCCGATGGCGAGTCCCCTCCCCTTGCTGTGGCTCAATTTCCCTGCCTGTGCTCAGCTGCACTGAGCCACCAGGGGGGTGGGATCCCCATGCGGGTATTTGCTGTCGGGCGGGTGCTTGGTGGGGTGGGGGTGGCTCCCGGCACAGCTTCCGTGTGGCTGCCTCGTCGCCGGGCTCCTGTGCCCGGACTGGGCCAGGTGGACAGCAGGGCAGTGCCCAACTGCAAGGGCTGCTGGCCCCAATCCGTGCTCTGCCTCTGGGACTGGCTGAGCCTGGGGGGCCCAGTTAGCTCTGGGCTGGACATGAGAGATCGAGGGGCGGTCAGGGGGACCCTCCCCATGACTGACGCTGCCTCTGCCCGTGTCTCAGGGTTGCTGATGGCCCTGGACATCCCCCAGGAGCGCGGCCTGAGCTATCTGGACCATAAGTACCTGGACGGGCTGGAGGTCTGTCGCTTCCCCCTCATCAACTTCCTGGAGCCCCTGCCGCTGGATTGGATGTACCTGCTCTACGCAGTCATGCTGCTGGGTGAGGGCACAGGGCCAGGACTGGGCACTGCGGGTTGGGCTGGGGGAATCGAGGGGGGCTGGAGGAATTGGGAGATATGGGAGTGTGACGTTCCCCTCTGGTGTTGTCTGGACCGGTGATCTGCTAGGTCACCCCAATCCTTGACTCTGGGAGCCAGTCTTACCCTGCTCTGCTGTGAGACCCCCACTCCTGGGCTGGTCACGCACAGCCTCTGGCATGTAAGCTGCTCCCAGCTCTTTGCACCGAATGACACTAGTCAATATCTCCGGTTCCAGACACAACCCCTAGGTACTTCCGTCTTGCAGTGCCCAGTTATGCCCGCTGGACGCTGCAAGCTTATATGAGTTCATCAATTTAACAAAGAAATTGATATGTGCTAGGCTTGTTATCCCAAGGGGAGTCTCTGACACGCTTCAAACCGAACACACTGCTTCCGGTAGAATAAACAAACAGATTTATTAACCATAAAGGTAGATTTAAGTGATTTTAAGTCAAAGCACAAGAAGTCAGATTTGGTCAAATGAAATAAAAGCAAAATGCATTCTAAGCTGATCTTAACACTTTCATTGTCCTTACAAACTTAGATGCTTCTCACCACAGGCTGGCTGGTTATTTTTCAGTCAGGCTCTCCCCTTTGATCAGCGCTTCAGTTGCTTGGTGGTGGTGTCTGTAGATGGAGGTGGAAGAGAGAGAACATGGCAAAGGTCTCTCCCTTTTATCGTGTCCTTTCTTCCCTCATGGCTTTGCCCCCCCACCCCTTCAGAGTCAGGTGAACATCACCTCATCGCAGTCCCAGACTGATCAAAGGAAGGTGGGGGGTGACTCACTCAAGAGTCCAACAAATCCTTTGTTGCTGCCTAGGCCAATGTCCTTTGTTCCTGTGTGGCTGGGCTGGGTTTGTCCCATCCATGCCCTGATGAGGTGTGAACTGCCTCTCTGCTCTTGGAGAGTTTTTGCCTGGGCTTGTTTTAAGCCATGAAGACACATTTTCATCCTCATAACTATATACATGAGATTATAACCTACAACATCACTTTAACAACACTGCTCAGTGCATCATGAGCCTTCCAAAGACACCCAAAATGACAAACTTTGCATTGTATGCCACACAATCATTTTACAAGGATGAACATGGAGGTGCAGGGTGTCACACCTCCCCTCTTAGTTTACTGCAAGAGGGTTAGTCACTGACTAGCTCAAAGGCAGTTTGTTGTTATGGTTCTCTTGGCAACCAGCCATTAAGGCCATGTGGCAGTGTGCCTCAGTTTCCCCATTCACACACAGCAAACCAGGTTTTTTTATGGTATCTCTGCTGTGATAAGCTTTAAACCTGTTTACAGGTGCTTATTGAAAAGTAGCATTATCATAAGGTTTAACATCCATGTCAAAATTCTTATCCCCAAAACTTAACATTAATACCAAAATTTTTTATCACAGATGGAGCATGCTTTCTGTTCAGGTAGTCTAGTTTGAGGTTAGTTTGTTCATTTCCCAGGGTGTCCTTTGACTCTCTCCTATGTAATCAGTCACTGGCTTTTCCTTCCCTCCAGGGTTCCCCTCTGTGTTGGTTCTTAATTTAATAATGTTTCTGGCATTTTGATATCTCAGGGTCTGGCAAGATAAGGGTCCAGGGGGATCCTGCACATTGACTGACCCTTTGGGGAGCGGTCTCCCAACCCCAGGACTGTACATATGTAGGAAATCCAGCTCCCCTTTAGGGTTACCTGGTGTTTCCCCCTTCCAGCACTGGGTCCTTCCCTGCCCCCTAGAGGGCTGTGATCTGTGCTCCCTGGACTAGGTGTGTTTACCCTTTGATCAGATTCACCCTTTCACAACAGCTCCCCCATAACTGCTCCCAGTGTCTCACCAGCCTGGGGGAACGCACCCCCATTCTATGAGTTGGGTCATCTGTATTCTGACAGACTATCCCCTGGCCATTTCCTGGTCTCAACTCCTCTGCTGTTACAAAAACAACAAGGAGTTCTTGTGGCACCTTAGAGACTAACAAATGTATAAGATATATAAGAGTACATGAAAAGATGGGAGTTGCCTTACCAACGAACATGTACTAACATGTACTGTTATATATCTTCCTACTGTATTTTCCACTCCATGCATCCGATGAAGTGGGTTTTAGCCCATGAAAGCTTATGCCCAAATAAATGTGTTAGTCTCTAAGGTGCCACAAGGACTCCTCGTTCTTTTTGCTGATACAGACTAACACGGCTACCACTGAAACCTGCTGTCACAGGTGTTGGAGCTGCATCTTGATGTAAAGAGACACAGTTACTTTCCAAAAACTTCTCAGAAATAGCATCCTGAAAAATTGGGACCTGGATTGGGGTACCTCCGCCACCCCTTTGTCTGTCCCCGAGAAATCAGCTGTGTGACTGCTCCCCCCAGGAGGTCAGTCACACAGTTCCCTCTCAAAACCTGGGTCACAGGCTGAGTGCCTGGGTCCACAGATGCTGACCCAGCCATCCTCCTAGTGTCCTGGGCATTCTGCCCCAAGTGACTAGTGTGGAGACATTCCTGTACCCCCACTATTCCTTCCCCAGTTTCCTCCTCTGGGCCCCCTCCTAAGACACATTTCTCTGTGCTCCCTAGGGAGGGTTTTATCTTTTATTTAGCTGCAGAACTCTGCCAGCTAACAACTGGGACAGTTTCCTTAATCCCTGACAACCCCTCTCCTGCCCCTGCACCTGAGGGCATGTTGCCTTCTGCTGAAAAGGAGTTAGTCTCAGCCCCTCCCACACTTGGAAGCACCCTGCTTCCCTGTGTTACAGAGTCACAGGAATCCTCGTCCACTTTAGTGGTTTCTGAGATCCCCTGCCCCTTCTCTGGGCTCTCGTCTGGGACACATTTCTCTCTGCTCCCTAGAGCCGGGTTTGACTCTGGTTCAGCTGTGACCTGCTGGCAGCTAACAACCTGGACAGTTCTCTCCCTGGGCGGCATCACATCCCCATCCCTTCCCGATGTGGTGTTGCCTCCAGCTGCAGTGCAGGAGCTGGTCTCAAACACCCTCCCACCTGGAAGCATGTGGCTACTCCCAGCTGCAGAAGAATCAAGGAGACTCTCTCCCATTCCTCAGCAGTTCCTGAGACCGTACCCTTTCCCTCGGGGGTCCCAGCATAACACTCCCTCCTGCTGCAGGCAAATACTTTAACCTGAGCTACACGGTAAAAATCATTACCCAGGAGCAGGTCGACTAGGAGGTGTTCCATCACCCCCACAGTCAAAACACTTTCCAAACCTTCCCACACCACATGGATTTTAGCTAATGGTACAAGGAATCTGCTTTCGCCCAGGGGTAAACAGTGAGGTGGCAAAGTTTGCAGATGATCCTAAACTGCTCAAGATAGTTAAGACCAAAGCAGATTGTGAAGAACTTCAAAAAGATCTCACAAAACTAAGTGATTGGGCAACAAAATGACAAATGAAATTTAATGTGGATAAATATAAAGTGATGCACCTTGGGGAAAAAAAAACCCAACTATACATACAATATGATGGGGGCTACTTTAGCTACAACTAATCAGGAAAAAGATCTTGGAGTCATCGTGGCTAGTTCTCTGAAGACGTCCACGCAGTGTGCAGCGGCAGTCAAAAAAGCAAACAGGATGTTAGGAATCACTAAAAAAGGGATAGAGAATAAGACGGAGAATATCTTATTGCCCTTATATAAATCAATGGTACGCCCACATCTTGAATACTGCGTACAGATGTGGTCTCCTCATCTCAAAAAAGATATACTGGCATTAGAAAAAGTTCAGAAAAGGGGTGTGGAACGGGTCCCATATGAGGAGAGATTAAAGAGGCTAGGTCTTTTCAGCTTGGAAAAGAGGAGACTAAGGGGGGATATGATCGAGGTATATAAAATCATGAGTGATGTGGAGAAAGTGAATAAGGAAAAGTTATTTACTTGTTCCCATAATATAAGAACTAGGGGCCACCAAATGAAATTAACGGGCAGCAGGTTTAAAACAAATAAAAGGAAGTTCTTCTTCACACAGCACACAGTCAACTTATGGAACTCCTTGCCTGAGGAGGTTGTGAAGGCTAGGACTATAACAGGGTTTAAAAGAGAACTAGATAAATTCATGGAGGTTAAGTCCATTAATGGCTATTAGCTAGGATGGGTAAGGAATGGTGTCCCTAGCCTCTGTTTGTCAGAGGGTGGAGATGGGTGGCAGGAGAGAGATCTTATACTGGCCTTTGGAACCACACTCTGCTTAACCAGAGAGATCTGGGCCCCTGTATCCCTCTGCCCCAAACATTCCCTGCCATTAATTTGGACAGCCGAAACATGCCCCACATCTGGTTCTGCAGAGGCTACGTCACAGAACCAATACGATAGGTTTCAATTGCCTGGGGGGTTCTGTGTTGAGGACAGCACAACTAACATGAGCTATTGGTTGCCTGCTTCCTCCTAGCACAGGGCATCTATTCCTCAGGTGATTAGTGGAACTACATTGATAACACCTGGACTCTTCTGCTTTTACAGGAGATTTGGGATGAGAGTTACCATTAGAGGAATGGTTTTGGGGTAAGAGAGTGTTTAGGCTCCCAACCGTGTTCTCTCTTCCCAGGGGCAAAATGGGATCCTCCCTTTCCACTAGTTTTAAACCCCTCTTTCTGTGGCCTGCCCTCAATAGACGCCTGATTCTGTTCGAAGGCATCAGCTAAAAAATCCATCTCCTCCACAGACTTTACATCTTTGTCCCATAGACACTGCTTTACATCCGCCTTACACATGCCTAGGAAATGCTCTTGAGCAACAAGATCCAACATTCCCTCAAAACTTGCCGCCTCCTTACCCTGCACCCATTTCCCCAACAAATCGATCATTTGGTTACATATTCCCCATTACTCCTCCCAATAGCCCTCTTCAGATTCCTAAATGTAACTCTATGTTTCAGGGGTAATCTGAAAACTTCGCAAAACAGTATCTTTAAATTTACGATAGACTAAAGCATCTTCAATAGGCATTCCACTGACTACATTTCGAGCTTTGCCAGTTAATTTCGCAATCAGGGTAGGAACTCTCTTATCAGGGATTTCATGTATTACATACAGCCTTTCAAAGGTACTCAGATATTCAACAATATCATCGTCCTCACTGTATGCAGGACATAAATGTTCCCATTTGTGGATTTTTGGAGTGATGGGAGTCGTTGGGGAGTTCTGGTTCTGCTTCTCTAGCAGGTCCAGTTGGTATTTTCGCTCTCTCTTTTTTTCTTCCATGGCCCTTCTGTGTGCAGCCTCTTTTTCTTTTTCCTTTATCTCCAATTCCTTCAGTTGCAATAATCTCTGGTACTCCCGCTCTTGTTCTGCAGACTAAAAAGCTCCAACTTCGCAATCGCTTCACTGCTTTCACTCATGTTCCTGCTTTTCCGTCCCTATTTCCCTTTCCGGGAATAAACAAATAGAAAATAACAAAACTGTGACCTTAGCCACTGCACTTAAGATTCACTTAAAATCTCAAATCTCAATGCTTAAAGTGTGAACTTCACTTGGAGTAACAAGCCGCGCATACAACCTGCTCGCTGGGCCACTGTGACGTTCCCCTGGTGTTGTCTGGACCAGTGATCTGCTAGGTCACCCCAATCCTCGACTCTGGGAGCCAGTCTTACCCTGCTCTGCTGTGAGAACCCCACTCCTGGGCTGTTCACACACAGTTTCTGGCATGTAAGCTGTTCCCAGCTACTTGCAACCGAATGACACTAGCCAATATCTCCGGTCCCAGACACAACCCTAGGAACCTCCGTCTTGCAGTGCCCAGTTATGCCCGCTGGACGCTGCAAGCTTATATGAGTTCATCAATTTAACAAAGAAATTGATCTGTCCCAGGCTTGTTATCCCAAGGGGAGTCTCTGACACACTGCAAACCAAGCACATTGCTTCAGGTAGAACAAACAGATTTATTAACTACAAAGGTAGATTTAAGTGATTACAAGTCCGAGCATAACAAGTCGGATTTGGTCAAATGAAATAAAAGCCAAACGCATTCTAAGCTGATCTTAACACTTTCAGTGTCCTCACAAACTTAGATGCTTCTCACCACAGGCTGGCTGGTTACTTTTCAGTGAGGCTCTTCCCTTTGACCAATGTTTCAGTCGCTTGGTGGTGGTGTCTGTAGATGGAGGTGGAAGAGAGAGAACATGGCAAAGGTCTCTCACTTTTATCATGTCCTTTGTTTCCTCTTGGCTTTGCCCCCCCCCCCCACCTCAGAGTCAGGTGAGCATCACCTCATCACAGTCCCAAACTGCCCAAAGGAAGGGGGTGACTCTCTCTAGGGTCTCTAACAAATCCTTTGTTGCTGCCTAGGCCAGTGTCCTTTGTTCCTGTGAGGCTGGGCTGGGTTTGTCCCATCCATGCCCTGATGAGGTGTGAACTGCCTCTCTGCTCTTGGAAAGTTTTTGCCTGGGGTTGCTTTAAGCCAGGGGTTCTCAAACTGGGAGTCGTGAGGTGATTACGTGGGGGGTTGTGAACTGTCAACCTTCACATCAAACCCTGCTTTGCCTCCAGCATTTATAATGGTGTTAAATATATAAAAAAGTGTTTTTAATTTTTAAGGGGGGTCGCTTTCAGAGGCTTGTTATGTGAAAGGTGTCACCAGCACAAAAGTTTGAGAGCCACTGCTTTAAGCCATGAGGATACATTTTCAGCCTTATAACTATATACCTGAAATGATAACCTATAACATCACTGTAACAGCAATGTTCAGTGTATCATGAGCCTTCCGAAGACACCTGACATGACAAACTTTCCATTGGATACCACACAATCATTTTACAAAGATGAACATGGGGGTGTAGGGTGTTCCCCCGAGGTACAGAGCGTCACAGGAGGGTGCTGAGGGATCAGGGGGTCATGGGCTGGGCTGGGGAGATTGGGGGGTGCAGTGTCTGAGGGGCCCTGACCGGTTTGAGATTGGGGCTCATGCCCCATGTGGGGGCAGGGGCTTGCCAGGACCATCCCAGACACAGGCATGCCAGGGCTGCTCTGCTAGCTGGTGGCCCTGTGCCCTATACTGCCCCCCAGGCTGGGCCAGGCCCCTTGCAGGGACAGGCTCAGAGTCATGGCCAGCAAGATCATAGAATAGAACATCAGGGTTGGAAGGGACCTCAGGAGGCATCTAGTCCAACCCCCTGCTCAAAGCAGGACCAATCCCCCAAAAAATCATCCCAGCCAGGGCTTTGTAAAGCCTGACCTTAAAAACCTCTAAGGAAGGAGATTCCACCACCTCCCTAGGGAACCCTAGGATGGTGCTGGCAACATGGGGTCCAGGCTGGGGAGCCCTGGGGAGGAGGGGAGATCCCTGGCCCCGCTGAATCCCTCCCACCCGTCCCAGGTGCCCTGGGGATCATGCTGGGCTGCTGCTACCGGCTGAGCTGCCTGCTCTTCATGCTGCCCTATTGGTACGTCTTCTTCTTGGACAAGACGGCCTGGAACAACCACTCCTACCTCTACGGCCTCCTCGGCTTCCAGCTCACCCTCATGGACGCCAACCGCTACTGGTAGGGTGGGGCAGGCAGGGGGCGCATGTCGGGGAGGTGTGTGCAGAGCAAGTGGCAGGGAGGGGCTGGGGGTCGGGGATCTTGAAACCGGCTCTGACTCAGCCCTTTCTCCCCTCGGATCCCCAACTCGGCCCCCCTGCCAAACCCAGGACCCTGTCTGCCTGCTGGGCGCTGACACTGCTGCTGATCGTGGGGGCCCTGGCTGGGACTCCTGGGTCCCCCAGCTGAATGCAGAGCGGGGCGCCAGCCAGGGCTGTGGCAAGGCCCCAGGAGCCCTGATGCCTGAAGAAGTGGGGGGCCCCTTCCCAGGTCCAAAGGCTCTTTCCTCTCCTGGAGAATGAGACCAGCTCCATCTTGGCGCAGCGCCCAGCGCAGGCTGTTAGCGCCTGGAGCCGTTCTATTCACATGGCGTACAGGCTGGCTGGGATGTAGGTTGCATTTCCTAGTGCAGGAGCCCTGCCGAGATGCCCTCACCCTGGTAGCTCTGTCACACGTGAGTCTCCATGATCCGTCTTGTGTGCGACGGCGCGGTGAGGTAACGCAGCCACCTGCAAAACCAAACCAACTTCCTCCAGCCGCAAACTCTGCGTGACAGCAGGGTGGAGATCGGCCACGCTACTGACGAATACACGTCGCGAACAGCCGTCGGGCTCAGTTTCTGTGAGCCAGGCCTCATGCCAAGGGACAGGGCAGAGTCCAAAGGCGAGGCACCGCTGTCACTCTGGTGTCATGTTGGTGCCCCTCTCCTGGAGCTGCAGGACAGGTCAATGGGGATCAGGCCCCAAATCTTTATACCCGAACCCACCATTCTGCCCAAGGGGAAACCTTGCAATGTGAGCACCACCCGCATCTGCTTTGCATTGCCCAGTTGCATGGCTGGGCACAAACGCCAAGCCACATTGCCACAAATAAATTGCAGCTCCCCGATGAAACCCAACCCAGCCCCACATCCCCAGCCCCGCCTGGGCCCTTCTACATCACTTACGGGCTCAGCTTCCCTAGCCTAGAAATGGCACCTGACCTGCAGCAAAGCCAGATCCCCGGGCCAGACGGGACCACTGTGCTCAGATAGTCTGACCCTGGATAACGCAGGGCTGGCAGAGCAGCCCCGGAGCTGTGGACTGGGACCTGCTGGGGAGGGGGCTGGAGCGCTTCCCTTGGAGCCCAGCTGAGAGCCGCTGCCCAGCCTGCACTAGCCAGGCTGTGGCATAACTACCATGGTGCCTGTGGGGGGAGGGAGGGGGGGGAGAGCTGTGGCTACACCGCTCCCTGTGCTGGCATGGCCGCGCCCTGACAGCAGCTCCTTCCCCCAGGTCCATCGATGGGCTCCGGCACCCGCGGAAGAGGAATGCTCACGTGCCCCTGTGGAACTACACGGTGCTGCGCATGCAGGTATGGGCGGAGGGTGTCCACAGGCAGCCTCCCTCCACCCACACCCCTGTTGCCTCGCCCTGCCCTGCAGGGGAGCACTGCCCTGGGCCCCTCTGTCAAGTCCCCGGCAAGGAGCCAGCCCCCCCGCTCCGCCAGCTCCCATCAATGCCCTCTGCCCTGGGTGTCAATCAGGCCCCCTGCTGGGGCTGGCCGTGCCATGCCGGGGAAATGGGCCCCTTGGCCCGGGGCCCTGGCCATGCTTCTGAAGGGGTGGAGAATGCTGGTGCAGTCTCTTGGGCTGGCCACTCGGGGGCAGCAGCGCACAGAGCACGTCACTGCCTGGGAGGGTGAGGGCAGTAGGACTTTCCCCCCACCCCCAAATCTCAGGGCTCTGTGATGGATTGGGAGAGGGGGATGGCCTGGGTGGGGGAGCTGGGAGCCAGGACTCCTGGGTTCTCTCCCCGGCTCTGGGAGGGGAGTGGGGGCTGGTGGGTTAGTGCGGAACAGGCTGGGAGCCAGGACTCCTGGGTTCTATTCCCACCTTTTCTGTTGACTCACTGTGATCTTGGGCCTATCCTGGCCCCTCTCTGCCTCAGTTTCTCCACCTGTGGGGGAGGGATAACAATACCGAGGTGCTCTGAGACCCCGGTAACAGAGGTGCAGGCAGAGATTATCCCCCTCACCTGTTAATGGGGCCCTTTCTCTGTGTGTGAGCTCCCGGGGCCTGCGCTCGTCGGTCGTCGCTTTCTGCCTGGTGCTGGCTGTGCTGGGAGCCAGGCACTGGCCAGCCCCGGGGCTGGCTGGGGTTGCTCACGGGCGCTTTGTGTCACCCAGATCTTCATCGTCTACTTCATTGCGGGCATCAAGAAGCTGGACGCTGACTGGGTGGAAGGCTACTCCATGGGGTCATTGTCCCGCCACTGGCTCTTTGACCCCTTCAAGTGAGTGTTGGGATGACGGGGGCTGCCCCGGGGGCAGGGTGAGCTCTGGGTTCATCGGCCCGCTGGGGCGCTGCCACAGCAGACGGCACTGGGGGTAGTCGGCCAGGCACTAACACGGATCGCCCAGTTTGGCCAGTGCCTGCGTGGGGACCCCCCCCCTCCCCCACCATGGCTGCTCGGCCTGAGCTGGGAGCTCACGCGTGAAACACACGGGCTCACGCCAAGTCACCTGCACACGAACACAACAGGCCCCTGCACTGAAATCCCCCAGCTGGCACCAAGGGAGGCTGGTTGGCTCCTCTGGGTTTGCCCATGCTCTGGACGGGGCGGGGTCACTTACTGGGCGCTGGGTGACGTGGGGATGTCTGACTGCCCCGTGTTGCCGGGCGTGACCCCCCTGTATGCTGGACCCCTGCCATGCTGGGCAGACCATGGTGGTGGGGAGAGTTGGGTGCTGGGAGATAGATGGCCCCAAGTCTTTGCACCAAGGGTTCAAACACAGGACAATCTGCCCCGAGATCTGGGGTCTCGAAGGCTCAGGGCTGGGATCCAAATGGCTGTTACAAAGTGAAGGGGACCTAGGGAGAGGAAAGGAGCCCTGGAAGTTCAGGCTGGGGGGAGTTGGAGGGGGAGGGGGCTGGGGCCTGTATTTCCCTCCCTAACCCAGCCAGGGCAGCCATTGCCCCCCAGCCACCAGTCAGTGCCATGAAGGGGCTGTGGCATTACCAGCCCTGCATCCCCAGGGGCTGCTCAGATACAGGGCTTGGTGCTGCTGTGGGGCAGAGAACACAGGCGGTCCTGGGGGGCAGGCGACCTGCAGGTGGCTACGGGGGAGAAGGCTCTCTCATCAGGGCAGGGGATGGGGGTCTCACCTCCTGCGTGCTCCCCAGGCTGGTGCTGTCTGAGGAGATGACCAGCCTGCTGGTGGTGCATGGTGGAGGCCTGGTGCTGGACCTGACGGCTGGTTACCTGCTGTTCTTCGACGCCACCCGCCCAGCAGCGCTCATCTTCGTCTCCTACTTCCACTGCATGAACTCGCAGCTCTTCAGCATTGGTAAGGCGGCTGGTGTGGGGACGGAACCCAGGAGTCCTGCTCCCCCCCCCCCCCAAGCCCATATCCTCCTCCCAGCACTGGGGAGAGAACCCAGGAGTCCTGGCTCCCAGCCCCTCCCTCTAACCCACTCGATGCCCCCCCCCAGCACTGGGGAGAGAACCCAGAAGTTCTGCTCCCAACCCTCCCGTGACCACATCCCTCTCCCAGAGCTGGGAATGGAGTCCTCGCTCCCAGCCTCCCCTCCCAGCACTGGGCATAGAACCCAGGAGTCCTGGCCCCCCATAGCTGCTCTAACCCCACAGCTGCTGTCCTCCAGCCCAGCCAGTGCCCCTTGCCTTGCCCGAAGGGAAGGGAGCTCCCTGGCTGATGGCTCGGTTCTCCCCACAGGCATGTTCTCCTACACCATGCTTGCCACCAGTCCCTTGTTCTGCTCCCCGGACTGGCCGCGCCGCCTGGGTGCCAGGTTCCCGGCCTGTCTCCGAAGGCTCCTGCCCTCTGTGGAGCCGCCACAGCCCAGCGAGGCGTGCGTGTACAGGGGGTCTGAGCGCAAGGGCCGGGGCAGGGGGGAGCGAGGGCCGGGGCTGCGCCAGAAGCTGGGTGCCCTCTTCACCGTGCTGTACGTGCTGGAGCAGCTCTTCCTGCCCTACTCCCATTTCATCACCCAGGTAGGGGCCCCCGCGGCTGGGGCTGTGCTGCACAGGGCTCGGGGGGGAGCTGTGGGGAGGGGAGGAGCTGGGGGCTAGCGGAGGGCAGCATTGGGAAGGGTGCTGGGGTGCTGCTCCTCAGTGGGCGTCGCTCAGCCGGGAGGGACAAGCCGGGACCCCTGGCCCGGCAGCGATCGTGCTGCCCCACCATGTAGCCCTGGCTGATGCCTGGCTCCCAGGGAGGGAGCTAGCTTTGTGGCTGGCCAGCCTGACCCTCCCAGCTGGGGTGACTGCCCCTAGGAGCTGGGTGTCCACCTGGTGACCAGTGGCCCATGTGAGCTGCACAGACCCAGCGGGGTGGCCATGGTCTCACAGCTGGGGCTGCCAGGTGGGTAACAGCAGCCAGATCCCCGACTACCCAGCAAAACAACAGCACAAACCAGCTCTCTGGGAAAGCGGCTTGAACCCGATCGGATTCTGGGTTCAGGGATCCCCGATGCTCCTCCCGACGTGGTCCCTGTCCCATCACCCCACAGCCCCCCAACGTGGTCCCTATCGCTCCCCACCCGTGCTCCCTATCCCCCCCACGCACCCTCCCAATGTGCTTCCTGTCCCCCCTGCTTCCTCCCCATGCTCCCTATCCCCCCATGCTCCCCCTGATGTGCTGCCCCTTCCCCCAGGGCTACAACAACTGGACCAAGGGGCTGTACGGCTACTCGTGGGACATGATGGTCCATTCCCGCTCCCACCAGCACGTGAAGATCACCTACCGGGATGGTGTGACCGGGGAGTTGGGCTACCTCAACCCTGGGGTAAGTGACCCCGCCGCGCTCTGGGGCGGAGCCAGGACCCCGGGTTCTATTGCCGCCACTGACTCCCTGAGGCATCCCTGCCCCGCTCCCTGCCTCAGTTTCCTTCTCTGCGCAGCGAAGGGGAGTGGACAACCAGTCTGGCTATCTGTGTCCGGCGCCCTCACTGTGGCCTGGCTGTGCTTGGTGCCCCAGAGGAGGTGGACATTAATGGTCGTTAACAATATTAATTATCACAGACAATGGGGCTCCTATCTGAGGGTCTCAGGGCACTAAACAAAGGCAGGCCCAGGCCATCCCTGTTGTATGGATGGGGAAACTGAGGCATGGGGAGCTTTTTGACTGAAGGTTACAGGGGAAATCTGTTACAGAGGCAGGGCTAGAACCCTGGTGTCCTGGCTCCCACCAGACCCCACTCCCCTACCTGAGCCCTGGATAGAACCCAGGAGTCCTGTTGACTCATCTTACCAAACTCTGCTTGTCAGTGTGTGGTTCCCTGCCCTTGTGTCCCAGCCAGAGCCCCCTGCGCTGGGATGCGACTGTATCTGGGACTGGAGCCAAAAGGGGGTGTTATTGGTTTCTTTAAATTCCCGTGGAGTGAAATGTGGGGGAGGGTCTCTGCCGGGGCTCTCCCAGCCCTGCGCTCAAGCATGACTCTGTCCCTCGGCGGCTGAGCTGCCCTCTCTGCTGGACTGTCTGAGCCTCGCAGACATGACTGAATTTTCTTGTCCTGTTACAAGTGAGGAAACTGAGGCATTGAGCAGGGAAGGGACTTGCCCATAGTCCGTCCCCCCACCCCGGGAGTCAGCCACAGAGCTGGGGCCCAGGAGTCCTGACCCCCAACCTTGTGCCTTACGCAGAGGGCTGGTCTCCCTCTGAACCTATGGGGTGGGGAGGTCAGAGCTGGCTCAGAGGCAGAAGCTCGTGGGGATGGAAATCTCCTGACTTGTGGGGGGCTGGGGATCCCAGGGCTGGCTGACTGGCTGGCGCCTGGCTCAGTGGGTGTGTCTGGGCAGGTGTTCACCCAGAGCCGGCGCTGGAAGGACCACGCTGACATGCTGAAGCAGTACGCCACCTGCCTGAGCCGCCTGCTACACAACTACAACGTCTCGCAGCCTGAGATCTACTTCGACATCTGGGTCTCCATCAACGACCGCTTCCAGCAGAGGCAAGTGCGGGGGAAGGAGGTCCTACCTGCCCTGCGCTGGCCCCAGCCCAGCCAGCCCCATGCCTAGCCTATGGATGTCCCCCAGCAGGGAGAGGACGGAGTAGTGGGAGGGGCTGCTGGGTAGCACTGCATAGAACCAGTGTGTGTGTGTGTGTGTGTGTGTGTGTGTGTGTGTGGGGCCATCGCAGTGCCATGCCCCCAGCACAGGGTGCGTTGGGTCCCATCACACACCCAATCTGGCAGCTGGCACCTCAGGGACTTGATGCCCCTTCTGTCCTGCAATGACCCTGGGGCTGGCTGCCCACTGCCCCGGGGGAGACAAACCAGTCAGGATGCCGGGTACCGGAGCATCCTGCTGGCCCAGCCTCCGGCGCACTCATCGGGTCCGTCTCGCCGGCCAGGCTCTTCGACCCGCAGGTGGACATCGTGCGGGCCGAGTGGTCTCCCTTCTCCCACACTCCATGGCTCAAGCCACTGCTGGTCAACCTGTCCCCCTGGAGGGCAAAGTTGCAGGAGATCGAGAGCTCGCTGGACAACCAGACTGAGGTGGTTTTCATCGCTGATTTCCCAGGTATCTGCCTGCAGCCCGTTCCTCTGGGGGGTTCCTGTTACTAATAGGACAGCCCCCCCTGCCTCAGCAGCAGGGTTGGAACCTGGCACCTTCAGAGCACAAACCTCAGCTGCTGCAGCTTGACCTAAAGGAGCTACTCCATTGCCGGGCGGCTGTAGGAGGCTGTTATCCTCTCCTGAGAAGCTGCTGCTAGAGTGGAGCAGAGCTCCAGATGCTGCCAGTGGGGGTCACGGGTGTGTCCTGTGGCCAGATGGTGCGGGAGTGGGTCCCAGTGGGGCTGCGCTCACCATCCTTTATGTCCCCTCCTATACCCCCAGGCCTGCACCTGGAGAACTTTGTGAGTGAGGACCTGGGCAACACGAGCCTGCAGCTGCTGAAGGGGGAGGTTGTGGTGGAGATCATCAAGGAGCAGAGGAACTACACGCTGCAGGAAGGGGACAGGATGCAGGTGAGGGCTGGGCTTGAGGGGCAGGGGTGGAGCCCGGCCTGTGTCCCTGCCTGGCAGGAGAAGAGCCATGCAGGGTGGCTGGCTGGTTCTCAGCCTAGGTCTGCTGGATATGCTGGGGGGCCATGGGGACTGGGCCCAAGGGTCCTGGTTTTAGATCTGGGGGTGGGGGATTTTCCCCCCCAGCTGGGAGCTGTGTTCTGGCTCAACACGTCTGGCAAGGGCAGAGAGTTGGCTGGTTCTCAGCCCGCTTGGCCTGCTGCTACTTACTGACCCCCCCGTGTCCCAGCTGCCCCCGGGCGAGTACCACAAGGTGCACACGGTGTCGCCAGAGCCCTCCTGCTACATGTACATCTACGTCAACACCACGGATGTGGCCCTGGAGCGGAACCTGACCCAGCTGCAGGAGCTGCGGGACAAGGTGCAGAATGGCAGCGGTGAGTCTCTGGGGCCCTGCCCCTTAGCCTAGCTCCTGGCTGCTGGGACCAGCACTGCCCCCGGAGCCCAGACCCCCTGGAGCCCTGCTGGGGGGAGTAGCAGGCGGAGATCCCTCCCGCTGGGCGCCAGTGGCTGTGTCCCTG
Organism: Trachemys scripta elegans; assembly: GCF_013100865.1. Taxonomy (NCBI): domain Eukaryota; kingdom Metazoa; phylum Chordata; order Testudines; family Emydidae; genus Trachemys; species Trachemys scripta. Next base: position 141,172,396 of record NC_048299.1, read on the forward strand.
TCATGGGGCTCCCCAGGCATCTCCCTTTTCCTGTGGCATACGGACCCCTGGAGGTGAGACGCCATCTCATGCCTGCCCCCTCTCCCCCGGTGCAGAGACGGAGCCCCTGCCCCCAGAACTGCAGCCCATCCTAGATGGTGCCCTGGGGGATGCCATGCAGACTGATCCCGTCGTCCAGGCCTTCGTGCAGCGCCAGCAGCGATTGGAGGAGCTGCAGAGACGGCGAAATGCCACCCTCGGGGAGCGGCTGCAGCGCTTCGCTGCCAGGAAGTACTTCCTGTTCCGCCGGAGGTGAGCGCCTGGTCATGCACCAGCTCCCCGGCGCCATACAGCACCCAGCGCTATTCCCTCCACACACCAGCCCCTCCACTGCCCTGCCGCTACTGCACCCACCTCCTCCCACCCACAGGCCAGCCTCTCACTGCTGGATGCCCTGCCAGCCCCCCCCCCCTGCACCCACCCCCCCCCGCCCCCCCCCCCCCCCCCCCCCCCCCATCTGCACGAGCCATGACACCCCAGCTGCCGTACCTTCCCTACTCCCTCTACCCCAGTCCCGTGAACCACCCCCCATCTGAGCTGAACACCCCCGGATCTGCCCCCCCAAGATGCTCTTTTGGGCCCATCTCCAGCCCTTGCTCTTTCTCTCCCCTCACAGCTTCCTGATGACCTGGATTTCGCTCAGGAACCTGGCGCTGGGGCGCCCGTCCCTGGAGCACCTGGCACGGGAGGTGGCCTACGCCAACATGCAACAGGAGACGGGTGCAGCGGGGACGGAGGGGGTGCAGAAGGAGCCAGAGCGGGCTGAGCTCTGACCCTAGGGGGGACGGCCCAAGGACACATTGCAGACGAGGGATTCCCTCCCCCCATAATCTCAGCTTGATCGCTCAGTGCATCCTGGGATAGGCACATGCCCTTGGGTCCTCCCGCTTCTGCTGGGCTGATGGGGAGCAGTGCTCATGCAAGGGGGACCAGGCCCCTGCTCACAGCCCGAGACCCTCAAGTGAAAAGGCCTGGTGAGCATCAGACCTGGGCCCACAGCACCACAGAGCCTGAGCCCCACGCTGCCCACGGCTCGGCCAGGCTGTCTGTCCCGGGGAGAACTGAGCTTGGGCAGCAGGGAGTTGCCCCACAGCCTGGCTCTGTGCCAGCACCTACTGCCCGCAATAAATGAGAAAAGTGTGTGAACAGGTCGGGGAGTAGAGCATGGGGCTGGGAGCCAGGACTCCTGGGTTCTCTCCCCAGCTCTGGGAGGGGAGTGGGGGCTAGTGGTTAGAGAAGCAGCCTGGGGTCAGGACTCCTGGATTCCATGCCTGGTTCTACCATGGACTCATTGTGGTGCTGGGGACAGACTTGCTCAACGCTGAGCTACCTCGGGGGAGGAGCTGGCCAGGCTGGGGTCATTAGGTGGAGCGTGGGGGGGCTGTCTGATCACTGGGGGCGGGCGGGATGGCTTCTGTCTCAATGGTCTTAACCCTTTTCTCCCAATAAAGCGCCTTGTTTCTAAGCCTGGGGCTGTTCCCTGTGCACTGCCTGCGGGGTGGGGTTAGCGGCAGGCCAGCTACCCATCCACACGGGCTCTCCCTCCCCTGCACTGAGCAATGCCCCCTCTGTCAAGGAATTTGTGGGGTGGGGGTTGGAGCACAGGATGTGGGTCTGGCTCTGCTGGAAAGTTGCTGTATGCCTTGCCCTGTCTGAGTGCCTCAGTTTCCCCATTTCTTCTGCAGTACCAGCCTGTTGGGCTGGCTGCAGGAGTGGCTGGGGCAGTTCTCCAGCCTGCACCATGCTGCAATGACCTCTCTATGCTGCTGGGCCTACATGTGGGACAGGACTCCAGAGTCACAAGCGTGTTTAACTGACTTGCCTTGTGGCTGCAGCCTGGTCCCTATGTTCCCCTGCCTCCCTAAGGCCTGCCCCCCACCGCCAATCCAGCCCTGCTGCTTTTAACTGCCACCACCCCACCCTGGAGGTCCTACCCTCACCCCCAATGCTCCTGCTCATACCCAGCTCAGAATCCCTGCGCCTGAGTCCTACCCCCCAGAGTCTGTCCCTCCCCATCCACTTGGAGCGAGGTGACCTAGAGCCCGCCTGGATCCCAGCAACATCGGTCTCCTGAGTGGGCCCCTCCCCGTAGGTGCCTGGCCTGGGGTGAGGGCAGAGGAGGCCTGAGGGCTAGGTGCTGGGAGGGTGAGGCTCTGTTGAAGGTACTGCAGGGCACTGTTACCCCTTGGCCTGAGCATGAGTGAGCTCCCTCCCATGCAGCCTGCCCAGTAGGGAACAGGCAGCGACCCCCAGTGCCGGAGCCCCCTGGCCTGGGTGTTTTGCATCAGCGCAGGCTGGGTTAGGGCAGAACTGTACTGACAGCCCAGCGCTGGGAGCAACACAGAGAGCTGGAGCCAGGGCTGCTGGCTCAATCTCCAGCTGCCCCCACATCCATGGTGTTTTCAACCCTACCCCTGCTCCCCATAGTACTGCCCCCCCCATGGCATGCCTCCCCCCCCCAGCACCATGTGCCTCTACCAAAGTCCAGCCTTCAGGCCTGTGCCCATTGGTACTCTTGGGGCATCTTGCCCAGCTGTGAGGGGGGGCCTGGCAGTGCCGTGGGCTCAGTGAGGCTGGTGGGGAGGGGGGCAAAGGTTCCAGCCAGGCTGTGGGAGATGCAAACCTGCCTTCTTCCCACCTCCACCGTTAAAGGAACCCCACAGTGTGACTCCAGCCAGCCCCCAGCCCCCCAAAAGGGCTGGTTCCTGGGAGCCAGAGAGCTCACTTCCCTGGGGTGGGGCTGATCACTCACCCCTGTAGCCTCGACAGGTTTTTCTGTGGGGGGGAGTGCAGGATTGGGCCCCCCAGCACTGTCCCTGAATGGACCCTCCCCCCACACACCTGGGGGCAAGATCATCCTCCCGCTGACATGCTCAGCCCTGCTCACCTGGAGCGATTAGGGGCGGACGAGGCAGAGAAAGTCCCTCAAGGATTGTTGGATGAAGGCAGCGCCGAGAAAGCAGCTTAAAGGCTTTAGCTTGGGCTGGGGGTAGCTAAGTGGGGCAGGAGGCCACAGGCTGCCCGTGCAGTGCCAGGTCAGCGGCGCTGGGAGGCACAGACAGCACTAGCCTCGCCTTAAAGCAGTAGGGCCTGGAAGCCAGGACACCAGGGTTCTATTCCTGGCTCTGAGACAACTGCGGTCCCGTGGTCAGAGCAGGTGGGGGCCGGGAGGCAGGATGCCTGGGTTCTGTTCTGGCCTTACCACTGTGAGGGCAGCGACACACTCAGTACAGCTTCAGCCAAGGCTCAGCCCTGTGACTCCAACAGCCCTTAAAGCCATTCTCCCTGGGCAGCTCCATCTCTCTCCAGGCGCTGTGGGTCACTGTGACGCTGCCTTTACCTATTCCAGGAAGTGGCATGAATGTCTCTGCTAGTGGAAGCCTGGGGCAGGGACAGCAGGGGCCTGTGAGTGACAGGCACTGGCAGAGCTGGGGGGGCGGGGGTCAGAGGAGCTGGGCTTTCTCCTCACGTCCTCGATACATGAACTATTCAAGAGCTGGCTCAGCTTGGTTCAACCCCGTGTCCACCCCGCCCAGGGCTGGGCTATGCCAGAGCAGGGGGCAAGCTGTGGGTCCCTGCACTTTACGCAGACCATCCCTGCCTTGAGGCAAAGGTTGGCTCTAATGGGAAGGTGCAGTGGGGCATGGGTGGAGCCAGAGAGGACAGGACCCAGCTGAGCAGGGAGGCTTGGTTCATCAGCTGAATAAGGGAGCAGCCAGGCTGGGCTGGCAGAGTACAAACATCACCATCACTGTACAGGCCTGGCCCTCACCTACCCTCACTGTACACAGTGCTGCCCCCCCCCCGATCTTTGGTGGCCAGAGCACAGCTGGACAAGGCCCTCAGCAGAGGACTTCACAAGTGCTGGATCAATGATCCCCTGCTCCGCAGAGCTGGCTGAACTGCACTCCCTGGGCCCAGCCCGCCTAGCCTCAGCTGGTTATCGATTGAACAGGGGTGTGTAAACCATCTCCCAGGAGCACCCAAGGGCCCTGGGGTGAGCTGCCACCTCAGACTCCATGGGGCGGCGAGGCTGCTGCTCAGTGTAAAACCAGAACGACTCCTCTGGAAGTAACTCTGGCCTGACACCAGCATCGCTGGCCAGGGAGCTGAGGGTTCTAGGCCTCTCACCCATGCTTCCCCACCTGCAAAATAAGGCTGCAAAACAGGGGCCTGGTGCCCAGGGAGAAGTGGGGAACAGTTGCGACCAGCTCTGGGGATCACCTGTCCAGCACAGAGCCCACCTGCAGCTGCTGTAATACAGTGAGAGCCCCAGCCCCCTGCCCTGCAGAGCAAGTGCTGCTCTGGCCCCAGGAAGGGATGCACTGGCACCTTGCTGAAGCTTCCCCCCCGTAATGCAGGGACACTCCCACCTATACAAAGCATGGTACCTCCTAGCCAGCCTGTCCTGCCACCCAAAACACAGCCCAGGGATTGCCTCTCCTCCCCACCCCACCTTGGCTAGTTTCTGTCCTTGTGGCTGTACGGTTCCCTGGGACAGGCCACACAGGAGACTGGGGGTGAGATCTGCCCCACACACTGGCCTGCAGGAAAGGATTCCTGTCTGGTTAGAGCCCAGGGTGGGCAGCAGGACACCCAGGCTCTGCCCTGACTCAGAATGTCTGCAACTCAGCCATAACCCTGAGCTCCAGGGCACGTATGGAGGCGTGACACCAAGAGCCTATTAGCAGCCACCCTCTCCCACAACCAGACCCAGTCTCTCACCAGCTTTTAGAAAGCCTCTTAGCTAGGTCATCCCATTACCCCCCTGGCCACACATCACGCTGTGGCCCTGACAGCAGACAGACCCAGATCTGGCCAGCAAGCTTAGGGAGCTGGCCCCATCACCAGAGTAGCCAAGTGTCACATGCTCATTAATGGATTCATTCTCAAGCCTCCCTGCAGGGAAGGAAGGATCATCAGTCTTCCAGTTGGGAAACTGAGGCAGAGGGACACTTGCCTAGTCTCACAGGTCAGCGGCACGGCTGGGACTAGAACCCAGGCCAGTGCCCTAACTACAAGCACAGGCTGCTGGGTGTCTGTTAACATGAAAAATCCCCCTCCTCCCCAGCAATAGCTCATTCATAAGCACCCTTTGCTCTCATTGCTGTGGGACAGAAGACCTGTTCAGCTTGAAATGCACAAATAGCCAAAGGACTGCCCTTTATTTAGTCCCTCTTTTATCACCTTCTACTTCCTGTTTTCACCACTCCCTCCCTGGCAGCTGGCTTCATAAGAACGGCTGTACTGGGTCAGACCAAAGGTCCATCCAACCCAGTATCCTGTCTACCAACAGTGACCAATGCCAGGTGTCCCAGAGGGAGTGAACCTAACAGGTAATCATCAAGTGATCTCTCTCCTGCCACCCATCTCCCCTCTGACAAACAGAGTCTAGGGACACCATTCCTTACCCATCCTGGCTAATAGCCATTAATGGACTTAGCCTCCATGAATTTATCCAGTTCTCTTTTAAACCCTGTTATAGTCCTAGCCTTCACAACCTCCTCAGTCAAGGAGTTCCACAAGTTGACTGTGCGCTGTGTGAAGAACTTCCTTTTGTTTTAAACCTGCTGCCCATTAATTTCATTTGGTGGCCCCTAGTTCTTATATTATGGGAACAAGTAAATAACTTTTCCTTATTCACTTTCTCCACATCACTCATGATTTTATATACCTCTCTCATATCCCCCCTTAGTCTCTTTTCCAAGCTGAAAAGTCCTAGCCTCTAATCTCTCCTCATATGGGACCCGTTCCAAACCCCTTTCCTGAACTTTTTCTAATGCCAGTATATCTTTTTTGAGATGAGGGGACCACATCTATACGCAGTATTCAATATGTGGGCGTACCATGGATTTATATAAGAGCAATAAGATATTCTCCGTCTTATTTTCTATCCCTTTTTTAATGATTCCTAACATCCTATTTGTGTGGACGTCTTCAAAGAACTAGCCACGATGACTCCAAGATCTCTTTCCTGATTAGTTGTAGCTAAATTAGCCCCCATCATATTGTATGTATAGTTGGGGTTATTTTTTCCAATGTGCATTACTTTACATTTATCCACGTTAAATTTCATTTGTCATTTTGGGGCGCAATCACTTAGTTTTGTGAGATCTTTTTGAAGTTCTTCACAATCTGCTTTGGTCTTAACTATCTTGAGCAGTTTAGTATCATCTGCAAACTTTGCCACCTCACTGTTTACACCTTTCTCCAGATCATTTATTAGTAAGTTGCATAGGGTTGGTCCTAGGACTGATCCCTGGGGAACACCACTAGTTACCCCTCTCCATTCTGAAAATTTACCATTTATTCCTACCCTTTGGTTCCCTGTCTTTTAACCAGTTCTCAATCCATGAGAGGATCTTCCTTCTTATCCCATGACAACTTAATTCATGTAAGAGCCTTTGGTGACAGACCTTGTCAAAGGCTTTCTGGAAATCTAAGCACACTATGTCCACTGGATCCCTCTTGTCCACCTGTTTGTTGACCCCTTCAAAGAACTGTAATAGATTGGTAAGACACAATTTCCCTTTACAGAAACCATTTTGACCTTTGCCCAACAATTTATGTTCTTCTATGTATCTGATAATTTTAATCTTTACTAGTGTTTCAACTAATTTGCCTGGTCCTGATGTTACACTTACCAGTCTGTAATTGCCGGGATCACCTCAAGAGCCCTTTCTAAATATTGGCATTACATTAGCTATCTTCCAGGCAGTGGGTACAGAAGCTGATTTAAAGGACCGGTTACAAACCAGTTAATAGTTCTGAAATTTCACATGTGAGTTCTTTCAGAATTCTTGGGTGAATGCCATCTGGTCCCAATGACTTGTTACTGTTAAGTTTATCAATTAATTCCAAAACCTCCTCTAGTGACACTTCAATCTGTGACAATTCCTCAGATTTGTCACCTACAAAGGACGGCTCAAGTTTGGGAATTTCCCTAACATCCTCAGGCATGAAGACTGAAGCAAAGAATTCATTTAGTTTCTCTGCAATGACTTTATCATCTTTCAGTGCTTCTTTTGTATCTTGATCATCCAGGGGCCCCACAGCTTCCTGCTTCTGATGTACTTAAAAACATTTTATTATCTTTTGAATTTTTGGCTAGCTGTTCTTCAACTCCTTTTTGGCTTTTCTTATTACATTTTTACACTTAATTTGGCAGTGTTTATGCTCCTTTCTATTTACCTCACTAGGATTTGACTTCCACTTTTAAAAAGATGCCCTTTTATCTCTCACTGCTTCTTTTATATGGTTGTTAAGCCACGGTGGCTCTTTTTTAGTTCTTTTACTGTGTTTTTTAATTTGGGGTATACGTTTAAGTTGGGCCTCTATTATGCATCTTTGAAAAGGGTCCATGCAGCTTGCAAGGATTTCACTCTAGTCATGGCACCTTTTAATTTGTTTAGCTAACCTCCTCAGTTTTGCATAGTTCCCCTTTCTGAAATTAAATGCCAGTGTTGGGCTGTTGAGGTGTTCTTCCCACCGCAGGAATGTTAAGTGTTATTCAAATCAGCATATCCCCCAACCAGGCCTCAGCAGAGCTCAGCTCCAGAGCCTCTCTTCCAAAGTTTCCTTTTGAGTCTAACAGCTCTGACGCCAAGTTTTAAGGGGTGTGTGTGCACGAGATTGGATCAGTTTTAATACAACATCACATTTACTGCAAGCTACTTAGCTACCTCAACAAAAATCTTCACTTCCAGCATTTAACACCACACTAGCACTGAGGGGCTGCTTCACGTAACACACTGGCCCCACTTCAAATGGAGCTGCAGTTCTTGGCCAATGTGTCTGACTTGCTCAAAACACTGACCTGTGCAAGACCCTATTACAACACAGGCAAGCATTTCTTGCTTAAGGTGGCCTGTGTTTTGTTTCAAGGGGCCATTTCGTGTCACAGGATAGCACATCCATCAGCCGGGGTGAAATGAACTTCAGGCCCAGAAGGGAGAGCACCAACTTGAAATCGAAAGGCAATGCATCAAAAGTAATCCTGCTACCTCAGTGCACGGACAAGCATAACTCCTTCACTCTTCAAAGGATTCCAGTGTCCCTGCTGCTATAACCCATTAACTAGAGGGGGTTCCAGATAGAAGCTCACCAGGGAAGTGTGTCAAATGCTCCCGTAAGCTGGATAGTTACTGTGCTCTAAGGTGGCCCCTGGAGGTGTATAGTTAGCCAGAGCAATAGAAGAGGTTTGTGTGCCTTTTCCAAGGGCAGTCATCTTTGTAAGAGGACTCAGAACCTTTCAGTTATTCCATCTTTAACTTCACCAAGTCACTTATTTTAGCTATTTCAAATGGCTAATTACTGTTTGTTTAGAATTAAGATAGTATCCCTTGTTAGATGTTATGCATTACTGCAAACTGTTCTCCAGGCAGTGGGAGCAGTGCCGAGCCCATCTCAGACCTGTGCCCCATGACAAAAGGCAAGCACAACCTTCCCACTTATAAAGAGTAGCTTATACTGCTGTTCTGCAGGACTAATTCAAACTCTGAAATATCCATGTCCCCCACCCACAGTGTCACCAGTCCACTTCAGGGGGTCAATAAAGACAGACTAGCCTAAACTCAGAGAGTTAAAGGTACACACTCAGTTACAACCCTGCTAGCATGAACAGATGCCTGCCTTCTAGCACACTAGTTTTCAAACTTTTGTACTGGTGACCCCCTTTTACATAGCAAGCCTCTGAGTGAGAGACCCCCCCCCCATAAATTAAAAACACTTTATAAATTTAACACCATTATAAACCCAACCCCCAGTCTGAGAACCCCTGCTCTAGCAGGAAGCCACAGATCAGTAGTGATTCACCTTCTCAGGGGAAGCTCATGGCAGCTGATGGGTTAACAGACATAGCTACCCTCTACAAGTAGACATGCAGCTCTGGGCAAGAGCTTGTACAACTCCCCTTCAGACTGCCAGACAGATCAGGGATGTTGTGTGTTTAAGCAGACCACAAGGCATATGCTAGAGTTGGGCTAAATTAGAGTTAAATGATTTTTCTTGAACCCAAAGCCCCCTAGCAGTGACAGTCCCCATTAAGTACTACAGCAGGCAATGCAAGGCATTCAGTTATTGGCAGTGGGTATTTAGTGACAGCTGGGAGTTCAGCTCCTGACCAAAGTGCATAGTGTAGCTGCACTTCCAGATCACCTATGCTGGCATAAATCAGTGCTGCAAGAGGGGGCCCTAGCCACACTGGCACAGATAACAGACCCAGTAGGAGGGGGCAGTCCCCTAACAGAACACACCAGAGGCTGAATTTCATTGTAGGCTTGATCACAGCCATCCTGCCCCCATGGCTCCTCTTACCCCCCTCAGTTAGAATTCAGAAGAAGTGGTGACTTCAAAGTTCTATCCCCAGCCTTAAACTAAAGCACTAGTCTTTCCACAGCAGGGCAAACAAATGACTGGCCTCAAGGAAGCTATCCTGATCTGTCCCCCAGCCCCAGATTGTGTTCCCCTTCCTACAGCTGTAACCCTAGCATGAGCTTGGCTATTCCCACCTAAATGTGATGCATTGTTCCAGATAAAGTTTGAGCAGAGACTGGTAAGGTAGAACCTAGCACTTTATTCAGATCTTCAGTTAATTGGTGGGATTTGAAGAACCAGACATACGTAATAAACCTCCACAAAAATAGATCATGAAAGGCACTTTCCACTCAAGGCAGAGGCCATGGGATAAGCATGTAAACAAGCTGGCTTCTCTGTACAACACCAGCCAAATCAGCCTCTCCCAGGGCCAGTTGCCCTAGCTTTGCCCTCCCCCTTATGTTTACACCAGCCAGACCCCCTGTAGGTGTGACCCAAGGTTTTTCTGTAGGACACCTTGGCCTATCAGGGAATGCTGGAAACATGGCAAGGAATCGGTGTCCAAAACAAAAAAAAAAAAAAGTGTTAAAAAAGCTGCCATCTGAGCCAAGGGCTTCTCTGTACTCACACCCTGCCCCAGAGAACAATAAATAAGCAATTAGAAAAATGTTCAAGTATGAAGGGTTATTTTTGCCACCTCTCCTCCCCTCCAAATGCACCTGTGGCTCTGAAGGAAGCTGGCTTCTCTGTAGCTACACCAGCCATTCAGAGCACGAATTGGACCTGGCTTTGAAAATAAAACAAAGTTTAAAAACCCAGGAGGAGTTTTGTGCAGTGTGGAATTCTCCAGCTTTCTTATAAAGAAAAAAATTACTCTGGTACCAAAGTGTGCAGCCTACAGACCTCGGGTACTGCCTGGGGACTTCTCTGTAGTACATCCCCAGGCTGCCAAGTGCCCGCTGGTTAAACAGGAGATGGTGAGGTTTGGCTAGTGCTGAAACCATGCATAGGATTGATTATCTTTTTAAAAACCTTATTACGTACGTCCTCCAAGAAAGACAGCTGAAAGTGGAGAGGTTAAAATCTGGTGCCACTCTGGATGGAATTAAGAGCATAAAGCACCACAAGTGGGTAGAGTAAGAACTGCCTTTGAATAAAAACCGCATCAGGCTGGAGCTCCAAGTGAAACTTGTGTTGCATGCAAGGCTAGTCTGCTAGGGGGAAGCACTCCCAGACAAAAGCTACATAGTCAGACTGACCAGGTTACGGGGACTAGAAGGCTTTACATTCTTAGACACCACAAAATCATGCTGCTCAACAGGGCTGGGGCTGGACAGATGCTATAATGAACCACAGATTCCACATGCATGTTACAAGGACTATTTCTCAGTCAGCATTTGAGGGGGAAATTCACTGCAGTTCTTAGACTTTCATGGTTGGGTTCTTGGTCATACAACAGATCCAATCTTAAAGCATCATTTACTAGACAGACTGATGTCTACTCATCTCTAGGCAGTTACACAGATAGCTTGTGCTCGCTGTTCCACTAATAGAGTGAGCGCAACGCCAGAAATAGGAAGATAGCATAATCTAATTCGTGGTCCCCATAGAATTAATAGCCATGGCAATGGACAAAGTTTGCTGAGTAAGAGCTGAACAGGAGGACAGGATAAAGTTAGGGAAGAGGGGCTCTTTCCCCCAGAGCCTGAAAGCTTCTCTGTAGCCTACGCCAACAGGTCTGGGGAGAAAAGCCTAACACTTTCAATATTTTAGCTTTTTGGGCAGTTCCCATGGGAAGCTGTCCCTACCAAAGTGGCCATAGGCTGCAGTCCTCTGATAAATGGGCTTCTTCAGATCCAGATCCCTGGAATATACAAGTCCTTAACTTAATACAGAGCATTCAATCACAAGCAAAGCAAAACAAGAGACAGTTTTCAGAGGCTCTGGTTTAGGTGAAGTTTTTTGATTCAGCAGGGGGAAGTCATGGAGGCAGACACTCTGTTGGTGGAGCAGGCTTGGAACTGCATGTGTCTTGTGGGAGGCCAAGACACCTTCCACCTTGCTATAAAACCCAGACTCAATACAACTGGATTCATTCACTGACTCAAGAGGCTCCTCTCGCTTCCTTTTAAGACTCAGTTGTCGTTTCTCAGGCTGGTTTGTTCTTTAGACAGCGTCCTAGACACTTAGCTAGTTGCTGGGCAGTCCGAACTCATCCTGAGAAACAACAAGTGTCCAATCTCACATGATGTCATAGGATACTTACCCCTTACAGGGCTACAGCACATCAGGGCCTGGTGATCCATTTGGTGGAACCACTTATCTCTTCTGTTTAAGCAGCTCTTGTCCTAGCCCAATGGCTGCTTCTGACTTTAAATCTGATGCTTCCAGCACAGGTTGCAAAACAGGCATGAATGCAAACAGCAGCTCAACATTGCACCCAAAGGGTTTGGCTAAGATGGTTAGGCAACCAAGTCCTGCTATAGAATCCTAGATTTTAAGTCCAGGAGCATTTAACACCCAGTCCAAAGGCAACCTCGGCCTTCAAGCACCATTAGTGCTCTCAGATACTTAATCCAAAAGGCCACCTGTTTGGTTACAGAGATGGGGTTAGCTACTAAAGGCAGTCCAGCATGGAGAAGTGTACTTCTACCGTCAGCGTGACATAGTAAGGAATCAATTCCAGCAGCATTTGTACTATCAGTCATTCCCTACTCATTAGCAGCTTCAGATTTGCCTACAAGCAAGTAGGGAGCCATTTCCCCCCCCCCCCCCCCCCCCCCCCTCCCCTCCTTCCCTGACAATAACCCCAGGGCGGAGGTCAAAGTTCTTCTTCACAATCTCTAGCAGCTCCCGCTCACTCTTTGGAGAAGTGCCATAGTGGAAAATGGAGATGGACAGTGGGTGGGACACTCCAATGGCATATGAGACCTGAGGGCAAAGGAAAGTTTAAACACCTCAGGGGACTTGCAGGGGCAGATGACCATGTGGCCCCCCCCATCTAACACTTCCTCATCTCACATTCTGAAGGGGTACTTTGTTCCCAGTAATGTAGGGGCTCATCTATCCGCTCAAATACTTGCAACAACTGCACCTCCACTCCGTACCTCATTCCACACCCGTTACAGTAGTTACAAGAATGATCAGCTCTCTGTTCAGCTGCTCTGAAGGTACTGACACTGTTCATGTTACTCTCTGCACCGGCCAAGCCACCCTTCTCATCTTACCTTCTATTCCTGGGTCGTTCTTTGCTCTGTTCTCTCTAGAGTCTATCCTGGAAGGGACACCCAAGCAGTGCAGCACACTGCAAGTTGGTCACTGCCAGCGATGCAGATAATGATACTATTGTGCTTTAGGTTATTACTCCCTGGTTTGGAGCCCGTCTATACAATCAAGAATAGCATTTGCCACTCCCACGGCAAGCTCCAGTTATTCACCACTCTGGTCAGCTGCTTTCCAAATGCCATCCTACCAGTTTGTACTGATGGAAATAGGCTTCCCAATACAGCTAGCCTCACCCCTTTCTTCCCTTGGCACAGCAGCCCCAATGTGGCTTTAAAGGGAGAGACCCTGCCAGCCACCAATAGCAGCTGCTAAATCCAGCTCATTTACAAATATCCCTCTCCAAACTTCAGGCCAGCAGGCTCGCCGTACCTGGACAAGCACTCTCCTGCACAGGCCAGCCTTGACGAGGGACTTGGCTACCCAACGAGCAGCATAAGCAGCAGAACGGTCCACCTTGGTGTAGTCTTTCCCCGAGAAAGCACCTCCTCCATGAGCACCCCAGCCACCATAAGTGTCGACAATGATCTTCCGGCCAGTCAAGCCAGCATCTCCCTGGAATTAACACCCCCATTAAACCGGACTCCATTTAGAAACGCTTGTCAGTTTAGAGCACAGTAACTGCCCTCAATAGCCACTGCTTACACTAACTTAAAGCCTAATCCTTGCACCCACTGAGGACAATTGCAAGAGCCCCCTGAAATCACTGGGCACAGGGCTTTCAAATTAAGCCCTCCCCCCCAGTTCACAAGGATCTGGTTTCACTTTTAGTGAAACGGTACAAATGGCAGCCTAATTATATCAGCTCCACTTGCTCCAACACACTTGTTTGCTGACAAGTATTTACTCCACTAAACTCTGTAGAGCCATTAGTTCTGGGAGAGAAAACTGGCTTTCAAGTCTGCACTGGAGGTCCACATTAGCCTGGCTATGATACACCTATTGCCAGAGGGGGAGTTTTGGAAGATTGGTCACCTTCAATGCCTGCATGTGGATTAGACACACCCAAGTGAAACATTCCTTGGAGGATCGAATCATAGAAGATCAGGGTTGGAAGGGACCTCAAGAGGTCATCTACTCCAACCCCTGCTCAAAGCAGGACCAACCCCCAGACAGATTTTTGCCCCAGATCCCTAAATGCCCCCCTCAAGGATTGAACTCACAACTGTGGGCTTAGCAGGCCAATGCTCAAACCACTAAGCTATCCCTCAGGCCAAGCCTATAACAGGGTTAAAGTAATTAGATAAATTCATGGAGGATAGATTCATCAATGGCTATTAGCCAGGATGGGCAGCGATGGGGTCCCTAGTCTGTTAGCCAGAAGCTAGGAATGGATCACTTGATGATTACCTGTTCTGTTCATCCCCTGTGGGGAACCTGGCATTGGCCACTGTCAGTAGACAGGATACTGGGCTAGATGGACCTTTGATCTGACCCAATATGGCCATTCTTATGTTCAGTGAACTCAAATTGTCAAGATTTATGCACTCCTCTCCTCTGGTGTATTACTACAACATTCCACCTTTGTTATTAGAATTTTAAAATAATATTTGAATCCATCTCAGTCTTACCTGAGGACCACCAATGACAAAGCGGCCGCTTGGCTGCAGGTGGTAGATTGTATCATCATCCAGGTATTTTGCAGGCACAACAGCTTTGATCACTTTCTCCTTTAGGGCATCCCTCATCTCATCCAAGCAGACATCTTCATCATGTTGAACAGATATGACAATCGTGTGGACTCTAATAGGGATGACAGCACCACGGTCTTGCATGTACTGCACGGTCACCTGAAATGATTCCCCAGACCAGGAGAAGAAAACCAAGTCAGGTACAGCCACATCTACAGCAGATCCTAACGGGGTACAGCAGTGCTCTCCACCCTCCAGACTGCTAAGTAGGACAGAGAATACAAACTAGTGTCATTTCATTATTGGCCCGCCACTCCCCAAAGGCGGAAATTCATTCTGCTCTTGACTTGCTATAGCCAGACTCTTGTACATGCCCATTACTGCAGTGTATGACAGGGCTCCACTTACCTGAGTTTTAGAGTCAGGTCGCAGCCAGGGCAAGGTGCCATTGCGACGCAAGTCTGCCAGCTTGGCATTCAGCTTGTGTGCTAAAACAATGGTCAGGGGCATGCACTCCTCAGTTTCATCTGTAGCATAACCGAACATCAAGCCCTATGGGAGAGAAGAGGGGTCTGAAACTTCAACAGAACCACTTATTGACAAAGTGCTAAATATGGTCCTATAAACTAGAAAATGTTTCCAGAAGTTGGGAACAGCTGTTACTAGAATACTAACCTGGTCCCCAGCACCAATATCCTCTTCATTCCTGTCTAGATGGACTCCCTGGGCAATATCAGGAGACTGCTGCTCCAAGGCTACCAGTACATTGCAAGTCTTGTAATCAAATCCTAAAAACACACAGCAGAATTTCAGGTTCACAGAATAACTGCACGTTCCAGCTAATCCTAGAAAGTTTATCATATTTGTTCCTTAGAACACCTAGCAAATTGGTTACAGATACTTTGAGTATAAGGCTGTTGGCTTCTAAAAGCTAGAAACAAAAGCTTTCCAAACCCAGAGAAACAAGTGGCTGGAGGCACTTACCTTTGGAAGAATCATCATAACCAACATGTTTGATTGTATCACGCACAACTTTCTGGTAGTCAACAGCCGCTCTGGATGTGATCTCGCCGGCCAGGAGGATCATCCCAGTCTTCGCAACAGTTTCTAGAAGAGGATAAAAGGATCTCCCATCAACTTCAGTGTCACTCAGAGAAACAAAACAGCTCTCATATGATAGCAAAAGTGCATCTAACGGGCAATTTCTCCCCTTTTCTAGGCTACATATCCTCACCACAAGCAACTTTGGCATCTGGATCCTGCTTAAGGTGGGCATCAAGGACAGCATCACTGATTTGGTCACAGATTTTATCTGAAAAGAAATCAAACAGCCAATCAATCACTCAATGCACGGTGCACCTCCCTGAATCCCTCTCTCTTTCCGCTCAGTATGTTGAGCTTCAGCCAATTCTGGGAGTCTCCACGCAAATTTGTCAACAGAAAGCAACAACTGCAGTGTTACACAACCCCAGGCAGAAATGCTGTTATCTTGCACTGTAATTTCCTGTCCCTCAGATGCAGCACTTGTCCCATACTATACAGGAGGGATTTTTTTGGGGGGGGAAGAGAAGGGGGGTGTGTTAGTGTGGAATCCCAAGCATTTTCTAATGGAACTTTTAGGATCAAGTTACTATTATGTCAGGGTTTAAATTTAGCCACTTACTCTCCGTGATGTAGCTATAAGACAGGATTTTGACATTGTGCAACTTACCCCTGCAGCCCTGAAGAGGACAATGCACTGCATTGCCAAGTGATTCACTTAAGCACCCAAACCACAGCAGCATCTGAGCTGCAAGTGGTTCTGCCCTCAAGCACAAATAGAAGACAACAGCTTCAATTTGGTTTGTACAGGTGTTTAATTTTAGAAAACTGTTCTGACAAAATGGCCACTTGCAGCAAGACCACTCTAGTATGCATTCAAGATTTGCACACGTACAGCAAGAGACCGCATGTGCCCAACGTAGCCCCACTGATGGAATTTTAACTTGCAATACTGTAGGCCGCAGTCATGTTGCCATTAGCCATGGCTGCCAAAAAGCAACCAAGTTGTGAGCAGCAAGCAGCCAGCCTGTGACTGCAGAACTGGTTTCAGCTGGTCAGCCAGCCTGCGCATAGCTAGTCGCTCTAGCATGACTGCTAGAGACAATTATTCTAGAGCAATCTGAAACCCCTAAAGCACTAAGGGCTTTGCAAGAATTGTTCAAATTCTGTTATGAATAAGCTACTCACTACTCAGGGCTAGATGTCGTCCTTGACAATGACCTTTCAGATCAGATTTGGAGCAGACTGACATAATTCTGTGTGCTGCACAGGAATGAAATGGAATAAAGGAAAGCCTGACACTGAGCTAGCCCTCCCATCATCTTTAATCCATTCATTCCTCAGATCTTTCACCAGTCACCCTGAATAGCAGTGCTGGAAATGATGTGACAAAATAAGCATAATTTTCTAGACCACCCAGGGAGGGAAAAAATTCCCCTGGATGTCATTTACAAAAGAACACTTAATCTTTTACACCTTGAGGAAAGATTTTACTAACAGCCCCCAGATAATAAAACAGACTAAAGGGAGGACTTAATGACATCAGAAAATTTCTGGTTAGGATAACTATGCCAGCAACAATCATTTGAGCCCTGCTGTCCCTAGTCTTGTAGTGAAGACAGACTGATATTAGTGGAAGTAGTTTGTTGAAACCAGTTCACCTGTTTGGCCAGACCATAAATGGCCAATGGTTTGGAAAAGGCAGTGACCTACACACAGCAAATGCCACTGAGCAGTCTATTAAGTTGGTTGTGCAATGTGAAAGTGATTTATAATGGGAATGGGAATCTAATAGAACAGAGCCCCAAAATGGAGACTGCAGTCAGAAAAAACACAATGTTGTTATACTGAAACAATGCCAGGCCTGAGATAGTATGTTAATCCTTCCTTGTCATGGAAATGAAGGAATCTATCAAAGAACCCATTGACCTCATATGTTTGTCCAAAGCAGTTCCACACAGAACCGGACACTATTTTAGACACTTTCTGCAGTAGGGGTGAGGAAAAGGTAGTGAGCTGTAGACCTGTCAGTGTTCAAGTCTGAAACACAAGGTTATTAAAGAGTAGCATATATACCATCTGGATTTATGTTTTTATTTAAACCTCAGTTACTGTGTTCAGCATCCTTTGAATTCTTTTCTTCCCAGAAATACAGCATTGGAGTGTGGAAACGCTGTCTGAGTACCCCAGCCATCACAGCACTTCACAAAAGCTTTACACAGATAAACAAAAACGAGTCAAAGGGAGGTGAAGTGACTTGCTCAAGGTCACTGAGCAAGTCAGTGATGGAGCTCGGAACAGAATCCACACCGACAACTGCCCTAATCACTAATCTGCTCTCTCCCTACTGGCACTGTGAGGCTATGGCGATGACGACCATAGAGGTCCCTAGATGGCTTGGTCTCTCCAGCCCAAGAGAGAGAAACGGGACATAGGCACCAGCTTTAAGTGCTCACGCCCTTGTAAGTGACTTGGTGCAAAGGGGAGGTGGGTTTCCAGAACAGGTGCGGCAGACAAGCAACTGCACCAAAAGGGCTGCAAGCGTCTTGAATGGTCCCAAAGAACCAGGAGGCAGCTGTGTGTTGTGGGTGTCGCTTTACTGGAGGGGAAGTGCTTAGTCATGTGCGCGGGGCTGACTCACCGCCCCCCTCCCAGCGCACACCGCGTGGAGGTCCCGGCATCACCCCGGGGCGCCATTCCGCCAGCCCCCACATGGCGCAGCAGACGCGAGCCCCCCAGGTGACCCCACCTCCCCGCTCCGGCGGGAGCCAGCCCAGGGCCCGGACAGGGTCCCCCCGGCTCCTTTGCAGAGAGGCTGATCGGTCCCCGGCGCTGCCCAGAGCCACAATGACGGAGACGGACAATGGACGGCAAGGGGCCGCCTCCCCAGGGGAGGGGGGGGGGAGACTCACCCCCCCCCCCACCCGAGCCTCCCGCCCCGGTCCCCGCGCGAGGACCACGTGCCGCCCGGCCGAGCCTGCAATGCGGCGCGCGCTCTCGCGGATAATGGCGGAGGCAGCGGGAGCGCGCGCTCGGCCGAGTTTCATCATCGCCCTCCCCTCCGGCGCGCGCATCCCCCCGCCCCCCACAGAGACCGGACTGCTCCGCCGCGTGCACGCGCTTCCTCCTGAGGAGCCCGCGCGGCCGGGCCGGTTTCCCGCCCCGGAGAACGAGGCCGCGCCGCGCCCCGCCCTCCCCAGACTCCGCGGCCCTTACCTGGGTGCCCCTCCCCCACGGACTCGGAGGTGAAGAGGAAGCTGCCCTCGTCGATGAAGGCCTCGTGAAAACCGTTGAGCTGCCCGTTCATGGCGACACCGGAAGGAAGCGGCGAAAGAAGAACAAAGGCCCGCAAGACACCAGCCTCGGCAGAATGAGAGCAGCGCCTCCAAGGCACCGGTATTTATACCCTCCACGGCCCCGCCCCCGGCAGGCCCCGCCCCGCCGCAACGCGCCAATCTCGGGGCGGATGGGGAGAGCGAGCTCGGACTCAACCACACTCCGGGAAGGGGGACACGTTATGTAATAAATCGCCCCTTCCCCGACACACCGACCAGCTCGCTCGCAGACGGCGGAAGGGCATTCCTCATAACTCACCATAGCGCAAGACAATAATTCATGTCCTTAACTCGGCCCCGGGAGGGCGGCACAGGGAAGTGCTCTGTCTCCCCCCCGTGTCTGCCACTTGGACTGATCCCAGACAATAGGTACTCGCTCGAGGCGACTGTCGCCGCAGGGAGGCGCAGGAGGGAAGTGGTTCTGCGCAGGCGCAATGACAGCCTTCCCCCACGCCTGGCCGAGCTGCGACCCTCCCGCTCGCTTGCCGGGAACTTGGAACGGGAAATGTGGCTGCTGCGCGTGCGCAGTGTGCCTCGCGCGCTAAGGAACCAGGAGGCCCGACCCGCTCTGGCGCCCATCTTAGTTTACTCCTTGTCCAGTCCCCAGACCATTGTGACCCCTGCACACACACCCCTCTTCTCTGGCTTCTCCCGCCGAGCGACCCCGCCATATGCCTCATAGCCCTGTACCCACGTGCCATGTACCCTGCTGGGCACCTCCCCGCCGTATACCCCCATAGCGCTGTACCCATGTGCCACGTACCCTGTCGGACACCTCCCCGCTGTTTATTCCCATGGCCCTGTACCCACATGCCCTGTAGCCTGCTAGGCGCAGAGCTAAGGTAGCATCTGCACTCGGTGACCAACCCACTGCCACCCAGCCCCTGCCTGGGACATGACGCCGCTTGCCCTGTCATCTCTCTCCCCACACCCAGGCACCCTCCACTGCGAAGGGGCAGTTGCTGGATAACCCCCTGGGCCTGGCCGCTGGGATCCAGAGGGGTCTGTAGGTGCCTGGGGTGGAGTAAGGCCCCGATCCCCAGGATCTAGGCTTTCATGGTGGAAGCACAGCTTGGGCATGGCAGCGAGGCCGTGGGGGGCAGCGCCCAGCCGAAAGCCACCTGTTGGGGTGAACTTGGGTCAGTAGGCCTCCCTCCTCTTAGGGCAGGATTAATGACTCAGACGCAGGGGCAAGGCAAGTTTCCCCCCTTGGAGGGGATAGGAGAAGGAGATGGCCTGAAGCGGGAGGGAGACTGTCCACAGCCTGAGCAGCTGCAGAAGATCTGGGCCCTGTTTATAACCTTATCACACCGCTGCAGCCCGGATGAGCCCTGTGGCCTGTGTCTCTGAATTCAACACAGCAGTCACCTGGGTTGCACTGGTAGAACTCAGTGGATTGCATTTGGCCTGAAGACCATATTTTGGTTTCATCATCTGACATATGGGGCGAGCCAAGGGATTCCGGGTGAAATGCACATTAAAGGGCTGTGATCTGCATTGCTCTAGCTCTTGTCCCCTGCTGACTTCACTCCTGTGCTTACTCACACACAAAATCCCATTGACTGGTCCTTTTTATAAATCTCTGGACCAGCCGAACAAATAACGTGTCTGGGCAAAGATTAGGCCAGTTTCTCACAAATTCATGAGGCTTCCACCCATAATGATGACAAGAGGGACACACAGATACAGTCATTTCCACTGCCACACTCGTACACACAGAAACAATTGGAGTTATGATGTCAATATTTACATCTCAGGCAGTATTTTTTTTCTTTTTTTTTGAAAGTCAGATGTTGTCCTGATGGCAAAAATATTCAAAATCCAGCCAGAGATGAGGTTTAGGGCCAGGACAGCCAAGTGGCTCCTCTTGCTGTCCTATCCTTTCAGTATTTTACCTGCATCCCTAACTTCCAGGGACACTGTCAATTAGGCTGTGATGGGTTTTTCAAAAGCACATATTCATAGAAATATTTTAATGTCATTTTTTAAACATAAAAATGAAATGAATTTTTAAGGCAGGGTTTACCACACACAGCCTGGCCGGGCTCCGGACTTAGAAAGCCTCGTGCGGGCTGGAAGGGGTGAGCACTTTCAGTTTGTTTGTTTGATATGTAGCTCAGAGCCTTCTGCTTCCTTGTTCAGCGTTAGCGACAGCTGTGCCAGGTGAGTGCTCTGGTCCTTGCCCAGCAGCCCAGCAGGCACATGGAGCAGTGGACATATTGCCACCTTCAGGGACGAGCCGGGGGGATTTTCCATAATAGTAATAAATGGTGACGTTTGTGCTGGTAAAAGGGCTCTGCTCTCTTTATCTCCACATCAGGCCAGCTCTGCCAGCAGCTGCTGACCTTCCCAGCTGCAGTGCTGCCAATATCCCTCAGCCCTGACCTGGAGGAACCACAGAGGGATTCAGCATCCTGGCTGAGACTGCCAGGTGGAGTCCTGCTATGATGGTAGTGTTTGGGATGTGGGCATCTGTCTGCTAAGAACTGGGCTGAGACCCACCAACTCCAGAGTCACCAGAGACCTGCCAGCCATTCCCACCCTGGGCTGGACTGGAACCGGTGACCTAGAGGCAAATGTCTCTAAAAGCTCATAGCTGATCTCCGGAGCTTCCTGGTAGCTCAGCAGTTCTGCAGGGCGACACCTCACCGGTCTCTCTTTAGGAGGAATGGGCATCGCTCATTGCTGAGCAGAAATTCCATCCTGTTGGTCTTAGCCCGGGGGGATGATTCCCGCCATGGTTATAACCTGTTTTGGAAGGATGGAGTAGAGGGAGGGGAAGAGCCACAAGAGTGATTAAAGAATAAGCCTTATATCGATAGACTCAAGGAGTTCCATCTATTTAGCTTAACACAGAGAAGGTTCAGGGGTGACTTGTATCTACAGGGGGAGCAAATATTTAATACTGGGCTCTTCTGCCTCGCAGGGGAAGGTCTCACACAATCCAATGTCTGGAAGTTGAAGCTAGACAAATACAGACTGGAAATAAGGTGTACATTTTTATCAGTGACAAACAATTTACCCAGGGTCGTGGTGGATTCTCCATCATGGACAATTTTTAAATCAACGCTGGATGTTTTCTAACAGATCTGCTCTAGGAATTATTGTGAGGGCAGTTCTCTGGCCTGGGTGATACAGGAGTTCAGACGAGGTGATCAGAAAGGTCCTTCTGGCCTTAGAATCCGATCTTCCATCTCCAATCCCTGCCATTATCCCGTTCTGGATTGTCTTCTAGAAACTTCTTTGGGCCAGATCCTGCTCTTGCTGAAATTTAAAGGGACTTTTGTCACTGATGCCAGATGGAGTAGAGCCACACCCAGGACCCATGTTTGTTTAAGTGTGTGAAGTATGCAATGATTTTTCCACTGGGAGAAGTGAGAGCTGGCTGAATAGATGTCATGATTATCAACCCCCTATTGATATCACAGATAGAGAGGTCAGATAGATTTCAGCAGTAGTCTATAGCTAGCTAGATCCCCTGCATGTGATGGCTAGATTCCTCTGTTAATAGATCGATCAATCAATAATTCCCCCATATGAGATAGATAGAGCCCCTGTGCGCGATGGACAGACCTCTGTTAATAAATAGATCTGTGACGCTGCCCAGTAGAGGATGGGCTGCAAAGAGAATAAGGCATCTGCTACTAAGATTATAAGCAATGCCTCTGTTAGTTCAAACGGTGAAGGACAGACCAGAGCTCCACTCCCTGCGCCCTGAGTGAGTGGGATCTCTCCAGCCATTCTGTCTGTTGGCTGCAGAGGCTGGCTTTGCTGGGAGGACACACCCTGGGGAGAGAGGGAGCTTATATCTCTTCCACCACCTAACCTTTCCCAGAGCCCTCCTGTGAGTGACTCAGCATTCTGGGTGCTCAGAGCCGGTCTGGACAGCTCTGTGATGAGAGACAGGTGCAGCCTGCAGGATGCAGAGATAGAAAGCAGCCGGCATCGCTCCTGAATGCTAATGGGATTATTTAAAATGGCATTTGCCAATAGGAAAGCAAAACACGTCTAATTGTTCGGAGGCTGAGTGACTGCCGACGTTTCAAAATCACATGAGGGTATAATCTTGATATTGTAATGGCTGGCGTGTCCCCTTCTGGAGAGACTCAAACCTGCTTGGCTGTGTGCCACCCTCTTATCCTGCCAGCAGCTTCTGGCCAGGTTCTGGTGGCAGGGCCGGGGCTGTGCTTTTGGAGCAGGGGCGAGTTCTGTCCCTGCTGTTGCTGTGATAGTCTGGGCAGCAAGCCTGTGACGCCCATCAGCGGGCGAGGGCCAGGAGGCACAGGGCAGGTGGGGGGTCACAGTAACAGTGGGCATAGACGCTCCCTTGAGGTTGATGGGATTGGGCGGGGGAATCTCCAAACCAGGAGCTGAGCGTGCACACTGCAGAGATGGCACCAGAGATTATTAGAAGCACCTCACACCCTCGCACACCCCTGCTGGGCAGCAGGGCTGTTATCCCCATTGTACGGCCAGGGACCAAGGCACAACGGTCACACAGGAAGCCTGTTGCAGAGCCAAGGACTGACCCTAGGTCTCCCAGCTGCTAGGCTACCACTGTAACCACCGGGCCATCCTTCCTCTCCCCAGCTGGAACAAGGCTGGCACTGTCAAGATTTCCCAGGTAACGGGCTCCCAATTCTCCGTGTAGGGTTGCCAGTTTTGGTTGGATGTATTCCTGGAGATTTAATTACATGATCTTTAATTAAGCATTCATCTTTAATTCCGGGAAACTCCAGGACAATCCTGGAGGGTTGGCAACTGTATCTCCATATCACCAATGCCTAGTAAATTCACTCAACGGGGCTGGTTGGGGTTGAAGGGAGGAAGGGGTAAAGCGATGGGTAATTGCCACCATCTATTCCTTAGTGACACTCATGGGCCACGTCAGGGACGGGCATCATCCGCTGAAGCTGGGCCAGCCCCGATGCTGGGAAGGGTTAATCCTGGATGGCCTCAGGCCCAGCTCCCTTTTGTGGACATCTTGGCCGTGTTACACTGTCCTGCATGATGCAAGAAAGCCAAAGTCTTACCAGTGCTGGAGCCGACCCAACACAGACAAGCAGGTCGCAGAGTCCTGCACCCACGCCCAGGAGCGAGCTATTCTGCCAGCACACAGGTGCCTGCCAGGCCCTGCCCCTGCTCTCGGGGCCTCTGGAAAGCAGCAAGCCCTGCTCTCGCTGGAGGTCAGCATGGCCAGGCGTAGGCAGTCTGGGTGGCTCCTCCGCCAAGCTGATGTAAGAGTCCGTGGCTCTTTCCATGGGATGGGAGGGGCTGGGCCAGAGCCTCTTCACCATGGAGTCTGGGAACTTCTCAGGGCTTTGCAGGTTGAGGGTGGGAGGGACCCTGCGATCCTACGGGGCAGCCCCTTCCTAGCCCCTTTGATGGTCTGTGCAGCACTGCCTCCTAGTGAGGACCCTTCCCCAATGCCCTCTCCTCCTCCAGCCCCTGCCAGGCTCACACAGGAGCATGGAGCCCTATTCCCGATGGGTTGAGGCAGCACCTAGGTTTGGGTTAACTGCCCATCTGTGCTTCGGATGCCCAGCCCCCTCCCCCTGTGCGCCTGCCGCTCTTGCCTTCCTCCCCGTGGCTCAGGCAGCTGGCAGGGAGCACAGAGAGTGACCCAGCGGCCTCTGGCACAGCTGGGGACAGGGGGAGCCAGCACTGTCCCAGAAAGGAGGGCATCAGTCAGTGTTAATCCCAGCCAGCAATTCCTGGATGGCTCTGTGCAGAGCGTAAAGAGCAAACCCTTTTCAGGACTAGGAGCTGAGCTAACAAGCTCTGACAAGACCCAGAAGCTTCCGTTTGCTCTTCATTAACATGGCTTAGGCTCACACAGGGGCTTGGCCCAGTGGCCTGATCACAGCCCCAGGAGCCAGCAATAAACCAGGGATGCAGATCCTTAAGGGACACGGTGGATTCACTGTCACTTGGAGATGGGGTGTCTCTTTCTAAAAGAGCTGCTTGAGTGCAGGCAGAAGCAACAGGCTGGGTGAGGGGCACTGGGCTGGGTTACGCAGGTGGTCGGATGGGATGAGCCAAATAGGCCCGTCTGGCCTTACCATTTAGGAATCAGGAACTAACAAGTTCTAATCCCAGCTCTGATAGTGTCTCTTGTGAGAGTCACAATGTGCCCTATCCAGGCCTCAGTTTCCCCACTTTTAAAACTGGTTGAAGGCTGTTACAAGGATCAAGGAGTGAGTGTATCTCCCACACTTTGAATTGTGGCACACAACGGGTGAACCCTCGGAGGCGTTATTTCTGGATCTTTGTATCCAAAGTAGTGTGCAGAACTTGGATGTAATATTTGCATACAGGTATGATTTAGTAGTAAAACTTTGAAGAGTTATTGGTACCTAGGAAGTGTTATTTCGTGCTTTGAAGCATACTGAGGATTCTTTGCATGCTGGGTAGTAATGCTCACCCAAGTATCATTATTCACTTCACTCACTCAATATTTGCTTTATTTCAGCCTCTTGGAAAGGGCTTACGCTTCGCTGCATGGACTGAACCATCCACCAGCTTCCTTGTAGTTTCGGCGCTTTCCAAGCCAGGTGCCTTTGCTAAGCACGTGATACCCTCCCACCAAGGGGCCGATCCACATCTCTGAGCCACGCAAGGAGTCTTCCACCAAAACCATGAAGACCAGATGTGGCATTCCTGATGTTAAGCCATTTCCGGCCTTGAGACCATCCCCAGGAAGGGGCACTGACCCGCTTTCTGGGTCAGCTTCGCAGCACAGAAATGATGAGTCTGTCACCCAGTCACCTTCCTCCTGCCCCTCAGCTTCCTTCTGCCCCTCAGTGTGAACTGCACTGAGGAGACACGAACAGCGGACATCCCCCCCCCCTCCTCCTCACAAACCCCGATTCACCCAGACCTGGAGCTGAAGATCTTGCCCCAGGCGCTGGAACCAAGAAGTACCGCCAGCTCCGGCGCCTGGTAAACACCTGGCACAGCGGGTGGGCATGGCTTCGAACTGGAGCTGCCACCGCAAAGCATCCAGGCAAAGGCTTCACCTTGGCGATCAGGGCCAAGAGGGTTATGCTGGGGAAGAGGTGAATGGGGTGGGGAACAGGGAGGAGGAGTCCGTCTGGTGCAGGGGGACTGGGAGGAAGACTGGGGATGGGAATGCTCATTCAGAGCTCTGAGGTCTTGGTGGATTCTGGCCCCATTGAGTTTTAATCACCCTAATGGCAAATGCAGCATCCTAACGTGCCTGGAATTGGGCTGGCATCACAGGCCTGATCCATAGCCCACTGATGTCAATGGTGGTGGCGTTGGCCCGGTGCTTGTTACTCCCAGGGCAGGTGTCAGCGGGTGGCGCCTTTGCACAGTCTTCCCACTTCTATTTCTTAGTGTGCGAGTGAGTGGTGAGTCTTGGGAAGACATGCTGTGTTGTGGCTAGCGTGGGGCTGTGCAAGGTCCGGAGCAGAGGGAGCTGAGCAAATAGCAGGCATGGTCACGCTCTGCTTTGGACACCAACAGGTCAGTTCTTGAGTCGCTCTCTGGGAACCCCACAGTCTGAGATCCGCAGAAGAAGCAATTGCCCTGCATGGTGTTTGTCCATCAAACAGCTCGGCCTGCTTGATACATTTACACAGGGGATTCTATAGTGGGGCTGCCTGCGACAGCAAGGGACTGGGCACGATGACCCAGAAAGTCCCGTGCCATCCTCTGCTCTGATCTCAGTGTAAATATACATGGGACGTCTCGAGTATAGCCCAGCTTGGCATCACGGATGTCTCCGTCACTGGGAAGCTGACCTGCAAGGCCCCGGACTCTTGCAGGGCAGAGGGGCGAATCCGATGCTGGTGGCAGAAAAAGGGGCAACCTCTTAGTCCGAGTGGATCCCAGAGAGCAGCATAGTCCCCAGTCCAACTAGGGCTGTGAAGAGGGAGCGGGTGTTCTCCCTTCTGATTCCCAGGGGAAAGGAGATGGAATTCCTAACATCCTAGGAGATTAAGGCATTGAATTGGGGGGCAGGGGAAGTGCGCTTTCTGCCCCTCCAGTAAGCCCCGCCCACACAATAAGCCCCACCCAAGGAAGTCCCCAGAACAAGACACCGGAAATAGGAGTGTACAGCTCTTGGGCTCCCATCGGTGGGGCGTGGATCTGCCCATGGGCTCTGCCAAGCTGCTCGGCTCCTTAACTGGGAAAACATAAGTAGTGGCCACGCCCCGTTCCACGTGGTGCCACCTTGCGACCCGCCCACTCCTGTCCCACCTGCGGGATGAAATCGTGAACAATGCTGGCCATCGCTGGGCACCCAGCACACCCGGGCACACCCGGGCAGACGTCTTGGCATCGGTTCCACGCAGGTCACGTTTCTGAGGCTGTCGTCACAGCTAGAGGCTGGTAGTGTTTTAAAACAAAAGCTGAGGCTCCATGGAAGTCCCCAGCAGCAGGAGCGGGCTGCTAGTCCATGGTGCTGCCACATACCAGCTCAGTGCGAGTCCTCCCCCCTGAGTGGGGCAGCCAGGACCCCCGCTCTGCAACTGGGTGACCATAGGCAAGTCACTTAATTTCTCTGAGCCTCAGTTTCTCCAGCTGTAACATGAGGGGCAGTATGGTCCAGTGGCCTGAAACTCATGCCTGGCTCTGCCACTGAACTCCTGCAAGACCATGGACAGGTCACGTGCCCTCACTGTGCGTCAGTTTCCCCTTTATCATGTCTATTTAGACTGTGAGCTCTTCAGAGCAGGGACCAGCTCTCCCTCTGTGTCTGCACAGCTCCAGGCACGATGGGATCCTGATCTACGCCGATACTTGCCCAGCTAGCAGGGCAGTGCCAGTAAAGCGCTTTGAGATCCCGAGATCCAAGCGCAGAGCTTTGACGATCAAATTCCTGGCTCTGGGAGTGGGGCAGTGACAGTCAAGGCAAAGGGAAATACGACAGCTCCCATTTGAACAAGTAACCTTAACCCAGAGGATCCTCCCAGCTGCTCCTGTGCCCAGGGCCGGCTCCAGGGTTTTTGCCGCCCCAAGCAGCCCCCCCCACCCCAAAAAAAAGCCGCGATCGCAATCTGCGGCGGCAGGTCCTTCACTCCGAGCGGGAGCGAGGGACCCTCCGCCGAATTGCCGCCGAATAGCTGGACGTGCCGCCTACCTCTTGACTGCCCGCCCCAAGCACCTGCTTGCTAAGCTAGTCCTAGAGCCGGCCCTGCCTGTGCTCCATGTGCCTGGGCGGGCCCCAGTCCAAAGGGCAGTCAGCTGAGGAGCACAGCTGTGCCTGCTCTCTTCAACGAGCTCTGTTGATCTGTGAATCTATTATTAAATCAAATAAGGCCAGAGAGGCTAATTATCAACCTGGGTGTGTGGCGCCTCGGCCAGTCAGAGCCTTCCTGGATTCGCACCCATTTGCTTATGGTGTGTCAAGAAAAAGAGCAGTGAGTGTATTAGGCCCTGGCTTAGCAGGAAGAAGGCCAAGACAGAGGCCCTGAATGTGCAGCAGGCCCCACTGGGAGTTAGCAGAGTGTTTTGAACCTGGGGCCTTTAGCACCAAAGTGCTGATCTCTGCTGCTTGAGCTAAAAAGGGGAGCATATTAGCCACCAGCAGCAGACTGTTATCCTCACTGTGACCAGGCAGACTTTACAAGCAGGCTATGCATGTGCAGCAGTGAAGGCTTCTCCTACACCATCTTGCCAGCATAGCTTTCACAGTGCTACAGCGAGATCCATTCCCCTGTGGGTGCTCCCTTTCACTCTGATTGCTCTGCTGACATCGGCCGCTGGGGTTAAGAGCTGGAACAAGGCTAGCTTGGGTGGGACTGGCTTGCCAGTGCCCCACTGAAATCCTGGGAACTGATGAGTGGGTAGCAAAGTAATAACCACCCCTAGCTCTTCTCATCTCTCAAAGCTCTTTCCCAAGCTGGTCAATATCCTTACCCCTCTTTTACTGAGACCCAGCAAATCAGGGACAGACCCAGGAATAGCATCCAGGTCTTCAGAGCACTATCCCTGTGTGCTAACTACTAGGCCATTTATAGCAGACCCACTGCTACAGCCTGCCAGCAACAATGACACTGTGCTCACAGCTTCCTCCCAAAAAAGCATGCGCCAGCCTCTGACTCAAAGTCCCCCCCTTGCTTCGCAGCAGGCCCTTACGGTTGCCCGTTGCTCCTGGGGACAGCTGCAGAAAGGGAAAGCACCGAGCGCCCTTGGTGCAAACACACAGCCACGTGTTTTGCACACCAACGTTCACAAGTGCCTTCCCCAGAAGCGTCCCCATGACCATCTCCGATGCTGTGGGTTGGGGAGTGGGAGAGCGCCTGGGAGGTATCTATGGACATGGAAAGGGGGGTCAATTCAGTGAACCAATCGTTCTCCCAGCTGTGCTGCAGAGCACAAGGTAACTGCCACATAGGCCTAGTCTGCCCTGGGAATTTGCCCTGATTCCAACCATTGATCCAGCTGCACTGTTTGCTCTAGTGCTGCACCTCCCTGCTTGAATCTGGAGCAGGCTGCAGCAGTGTGGCCTAGTGAATAGAGCACTGGACTGGGATTCAGGAGAGCTGGGTTTTATTCCCAGTGCGGCCACTGGCCTGCTGAGTGATTTGGGGCAAGTAAATCACTGCCTCACTCTCTGCCTCAGTTTCCTCATCTGTGAAATGAGGATAAAGATCCTGGTCTCCTTTGTGAAGTGCTTTGAGATCCATGGCAGCTGTGTGCGGGGCTGCGGCAGAGCCGCTGCACTGGTGCCTGGAATCAGGGCAAATCCGTGGGGCAGACTGGGCCTTAGAAACCCACAGGAGCAGAGGGGCAGAGGCCAGCCAGACCGGCAGTACAATAGGGCAATGACACTGAAGCGGGAGGTGGCATGGATGCTGTAACTCCTCTGCAATCGTAGGCTTTACATGGGCCGAGCAGACCAAGCTGGGATAAGTCACAGGCCAAGGGGCCCAGGGGGCTGTAAACAAGGCTGGGAGGACGTTCCCTCCTGTCCTGGCCCTCGTTGCACAGCTCCCCTGGGCTGGCTGGGGCTGGCTGATAGCGTTACACTTCTGTTCTCAGTCGCAGCGCCTCACAGCTGCGCAGGGAGTAGCCGGATGTGGGGCGAACAGGATGGAATTCGACAACCCGCCCCGATGGAGAGCAGCAACTCCCCTCCCAGACACGGTCACCCCAGGACTGGTACTCTGGGGCATGACCCTGACCCCGTGTCCAGGCCACAGAGCCCAGCCCAGCCCCAGCCAGGGAGCCCTGCATCTTTAGCTCAGGCTGCGGCAGCTCCTGCTTTTCCCTCTGGAGGTCTGGGGAGAGTTGGCCGAGCTGTCTGCCGCTGGCCCTCACCCGGCTGCCAGGAAGGGCGTGGTGGAGGCACTGGGAAGCAGCTGATTTTAATGTCGCCAAGCAACAGGAAGAAGATTGCTGGAGCTAATATGACCAGCAGGGTGGAATTCGGGTAGATGGGCTGGACCTGGGATTGGCCAGGACACCGGAGTTCACACCCCAGTTCTCAATGTGTTAACAATGGGGGGACATCTGTTTCATGGCTCATAATAAACCAGCCTGGCTGGTAACGTTACTGATACGTTGAGGGCTGATCAGGTCTCGGTGAATGTCCGGCACCCCACACACTTCTGGAAAAGGCACCCTTCCCCCAGGGATCAGCTGTGAGCCCCTCCAAGCCAGCTGGAGGGATTCTCCCTGGCTCGGAGCTATGGCCAGCGTGTCCCACCCCCATCACAGCTACCCCAGCGGGCAGGCTCAGGGGACCCAGCCCCGTCCCATTGCATCACTCTGCTGGGAGTACCTGGCCTCCCCCCATCTCCGGGCTGGCCCTCCCAGCCCACCCCCAGCCCGGCTGATGCCACCTCCAGTCTCAGAACGTCATGTTCCGGCTGGGCCATGTGGGTTGCCAAGGCAACCAGTGATTTCAAATGCCATCTCAGGCGAGCCTGTGGGAGCAGCCCAGGAAGGGGGGAGGAAGTGGGATGAGATGGAGGTGGGGTGGGTGGGGGCTGGAGATGGGCACCGAGGGCCTGCTATTGTCGGCCCTGCCTCTCGCATGTGCCGCGGGTCACATTAGTCCAGGGCTGCAGCTAATCCTGTTAGTGCCTGCGAAATAATTGCATTACAAAACAAATGGCCGGTGCTCAGCCCACTGTCAGCTCCTCCAGCCTTGGCATTTGGCCCAGCCCTCATTAAAGGCCTGCCTTGGCCCTCGCCTTGTGTTAGCGGCCAGCCCCCTGCAAAGCCGGGGGGAGACTCTGCCCCCTGGGAGCCAACGTCACTGAAGACACAAAGCATTTGGGGGATCAGGCCTGATGGGGTGAGGTTACTGCTGAGCCGAGGCTGCTGACCGCATTCAGGCATCCCCTCCTCAAGGCAGCCAGGACTCCTGGGTTAGATTCGCAGCTGGAACCTGGCTTGCTCGCTGTGAGGCCATGGCAGGGTCCCCTTCCAGAGCACCAAGCCTAAAGCACAGGCCTAAGCAAGCTAACACCTCCCCTCCTGGCCACCCGAGTGCTGTCATGTTTCCCCTGCTGTGCCAAGCAGCTGAGTGGATGCAGGGTGTGACAGGTTGAGGATCAGGTCAGGTATTTTTTTTGACATAACCTTGTTTATGTGCTACGTCCTGGTTCCCCAAACACGGGGGAGCCAAGCCACAGGAGGGTCTCGCTTTGCTCACAGCCCCAAGACTTTTTTTCTCTCTCTCTCACACCCCCCTCTGATCAACCAATAGCTCTTGTATGCCTCCATCCGGCTCGTTCACATTTCTGGGCAGCCAGGCGTTTGCCTGTGTTTTGGGTTTGGAGACCACTCTTGGGCCAAGGAAAGTCCTGACCTGGCCCCTGGGACCGAGACGTACAGTTATTTCAGTCATTTGTCCTGACAGAAAGACACGGCGGAGGTTCCACCCAACCCATAGCCACAACAGTAGTGCTAGTCCAGGCCATGTCTACACTACAAGCGCCACAGATACAGTGTTGCTGCTGTAGGTTGACCCTTCCCACCGCACCGGAAGGGGGGTTCCACTGATATAGTGAATCCAGCGCTCCGAGAGGCAGGAGCTAGGTCGCCAGAAGAATTTTTCACAGCTGAGTGACATAGTTGGTTTAATTTTTAAGTGTGGACCAGGCCCTGGGGGTACCTAAAACTAGAGTCCCAGCCAGGACTAGCCTGTGCCACCACAGCCTGTGCTGCTGCCGCTGGGACTTTTAGCAAGCTGTTTCCAACGAAGCTCGCTCAGGGACGTCTCCACACGCACCAGTCCCCCCAGCTGATTGCCGTGCAGACAGACCCACTGAGAGCCAATCCCTGCCCCAGAGCTTTCAACCTACACAGAGATGAAGGGACTTGCCCAGGGTCCACCAGTGGGTCGGTGGCAGAACCAGGAATAGATGCCAGCTCTCCTGATCCCACTCCAGTGGCCTGGCCTGAACTCCGCTCTGAATGCGGGGTGGGGGTGGGGGGGGGTGGAGTGTGACTGTGTCTGGCTCTGGATTCCTGGCCCTCAGTCCGATAGACTCCAGCCCTGGGCCTCCGAGGCCTTTCTGTCTGTGGTCATTATTCAGGCTAATGGGTTCTCTGTTGATTGAGACATGCAGGGGAAGCGGGTGCTGAGGCTGCCTCTGGTAGCTCCCAGAGCCCCTTGCAACATGCCGACCATCTTCTAACCATCCGGAAGCCTCTTTGGGACCAGAAAGCAGCCAGCAGCCTGTTTTGAACTGGACAAATCCCACCCAGTACACGGCGAAGGCCCCAGGATCCCCTATTGAGCGGGTTTAAGTGGGGTCTCAGCTTTTTTCTGGCCTTCTGCCCAGAGGATTTCAGCCCTGGTGTTTGCTTTCCCTTTGCTCACAGGGTGCTGTGGGAATGGATCAGACCAGGGGCCCATCGAGCTTGGTATCTGGTCTCTGGCACTAGCCCATCCCAGCTGAGTCAGAGAAAGGAGTAGGAAATCTCCATGGAGCCAGGCTTCCCCCCAGTGTCCAGCACCCATAGAGAGGGCTGGAAAAGCTGGTGGAGCAGGGAATGACGTACGGTTAGGGGTCAGGCCTTCCTGGCCTAGTGCAAACCTGTGCAGAGGTTCCCCGTGTCTATGATAACAGACGGATCAATACGTAGCAGTGTGGGGGCAGAGCACGGGACAGGACACCCAGAGATGTAGATTCACATCCCATCTCTGCCACAGACCAGACTGGGACTCGGGAGATCTGGGTCTGTTTCTGTCATTGCTGTGCTGGGTGACCTCAGGCAAGTTCTGTCCCTGCTCTGTGCCTCAGTTTCCTCATCTATAGAGGGGGACTAATGACAATGATCCACCTTTGCTCCCTAGGAGGGAGATGGCAGCTACTGGGCTATGCATACACAATGAATAATCCAAAATTAGGATTTGTTTTGCTGTGGAAATCCCCAGCAGCACCTGAAAAGCGTGTCAGCCCGCTCCACCCCCTCTCCCCCCAAGGCTGGCATTCCCGGAGTGCATGGTGCTGGCGTCATGAGGGCCCTAGCAAGTCCCGACGCTGGGGGGGGAGGGCGAGGTATTGTGCAATCCATCCTGCCCTGGTGTGGAATGCAGGTGTCCAGGAGCCGAGGCGCACGGCTCAGCTGGTATTGATAGAGCTGGGTGGGGGCTAAGCGGGGGTGCAGCCTCACCCGGCAGCCCAATCCGGAGTGTTCTTGCCTGCCGGGGAATGGGTGTGGGACAGCTCATAATATTGGTTATCTGAGCCCCAGAGCCCAGGGCTTATTGGGGCTGGTTATTACGAGAGGGGCATGGACAGAACTCCGGAGCCAACCCCAGTGGGAGCTAGTGAATGTCTCTGCCCCACGATGAGCTGGGCCAGAACCCTGCCCCCACCCCGGCAAGGCCGCGGTGCAGCTCAAGCATTCTCACTGGCTAGAGCAGCAACGGCCAGTGCCCCTGCTCATGCTCCAGGGTCATGGGAGTGAGCCTGGCAGAATCTGACCCAGGAGCACCCCCCCAGGGGTAAACAGCCTGGGGCAGGGAGCCCTGGGGGGTGGGTTAACCCCTGCCAGGCTGGGCTGGGCTGGGCTGCTGGGTATTTATTGGGACCCAGGGGGCAGGAGCCCAGCGCATCGGCTGATCCCCGTGCTCTCCCTCTCTCTGTCCCAGCTGGTAGCCCCTGTTGCCCTGGTCTCTGTGGCAGTTAGTTTAGGCTCCAAATTTGGGCTGGTAACCAAAGGGGCTTTCCCAGCCATGCGATCCTCCGAACCCTGGCCTGAGCTTTCTCACTGGGCTGGGCTGGGCAGGCCCCACCCCAGGCCCACCCCTGCACTGACCCCTGGGGCAGGACTGGAGAGTGAAACTGACCAGGGGGGACACAGTGTGAAACTGACCAGATTCTGTGAAATGCTCCTTCTGCCTCTGCTCTCCCTGAAACTGGTGCAAATCGGGGGAGTGGGGCAGTGGAGTTTCACGGGTGCAAAGTGGGGAGAAAAGAGAATCGGGGCACAGTGTCCTGGCTCCCATGACAATGGCCCTGCAGCTGAGCTCCGCCCCCCTGCCCCAAGCTCCGGGGCTCATCTCCTGTCAACTCCTGCTCTTTCCCACCCCAGCTCGCTGCTGCTTAGAAGGCAGGAGCCCTAATGTGCCAGACATTATCCTCCCCGCATCCCTGGAGCTCCTCTGCCTGTTTCCCTGCTGCCCTGCACCTTGTGCAGCCGTCAGCGTCAATCCCCACCCGCCCCCTTGCCCTGTCCCACTCGCTCCCTTCCCTTCCTTCCCATTTAGCTGATCTCCTCCTAGCTAATCCCCCTACCCCCTCACATCCTGTTTGCTGCCATCCCTTGTTCCCGCTTCCCTACCCCAGCCTTCCCCCGCTGCAGCTGTCTGGTCGGTTTAGAGCCAGCTCTCGGGGCCGGAACTGTGGGCACCGCTCTGGGGTCGTGCAGTGCCTGGCACAAGGGGACCCTGTGATTGGCTGGCCCCAGACTCTGCTGTTGTGGGTAAGAATGATACGTAGGTCTAAAACACCAGCAGATCAGGACAGGATTGCATGTTTGGGCGCAGGATGGAGGATCAGGCCCTTGGGGTCTAGCCCCCTTCAGCAGGTCCCTTTGGGTCACTGGTACCTGAGGGCACCTCGCAACTCCCCTGCTGAGTGGGTCACAGGGTGTGCAGTCCAGGGGTTACTGCAGGGCAGGACGTGGGCCTTCCCCAAACACAGGTGCTCCATTTGCAGAGAGTGCTGGAAAGTCGTTCGGAGCATTACATAATCCTGGCTCGGGTTCCTCGTGGGGATCTGCCGGCAGGTTGGGCAGGCGGCTGTGGGTGTGTGAGGATTTGTTCTCAGCTGTTGTTCTCCCCAGAGACAATGAGGAGCTCATTGGCCCAAGGATCTAGGTGTGTTTGTTGTTCAACATCCCCTGCTTGCTGCCCAGCTGCCTCTCACCTGCCTGAGCTGCCTCATGGGACGGCCAGCGTGGCCTGACATTCCGGCCAGGGCACGTTATCTCGGGAGAGCAGGGAACAGGCACGGAAAGACGACCGCAGTTTGCATCATCCTGGGCTCCCAGCGATGTGGAGCCCGGGTGGGGACCTGCGCTTAGGGGTGGGGGGGGCTGGAGACCATGTGGGAAGCTGTGTGGGTGCTTAAGCCTCGTATCTGCAAAACGTGGCTAGAAAGCGCAGGTGCCAGAACAAGCTTTTCTGTCCCTGCTGGCCCTGCTTCATGCTGGCTGCATGGCCACTCCTGGGCTCTGTTCCCGGCTCAGATGCTGACTTCCCCGCTCCGTGCCTCAGTTTCCCCAGGGACGATGACCCTGACCCACTTTGTGATCGGAGGTTGTGAGACTCAATGCGCCAGTGTTTGCAAAGTGCTTTGAGATCCCCGGGCCAAAGGATGGGCGGCGGGTGACCAGGACATGATTGGCTCCCAGCATCCCTGGGGCCTGTGTGGGTGGCAGGAGCCACCTGGGTGGAATCCAGCCATGCAGTGAAGCTCAAGGCCAGCTCGCCAGATGGAAGGCCTGAGTGACACGGAAACTTCAGATCTACTCAGCTCCGTGGCTCAGGGCGTGGGTTCTCCAGCGCTTCAGAGCCATAGTCTAGACAGGGCCTAAGAGTTGCCAGCTGATCCCAGCCATTGTTCAGTTTAATCCCGTAGCCCCGAACATGGCAGGTGGCTGAGAAGGTGCCTGGGGAGCGGGTGTGGGGCTGGGAACATCACTGCTCTCAGATCCTGGCCTTCTCACCCCAAACTCCAGGAGCAATTTTAACTGGCGCCAGCGACGGTAAAGGGGCCTCATTCTGATCTCGCTCAAGCCGGAGTCAATCCAGAGTTACTCTCCTGAAGCAGGGCAAGTGAAGCAAGATCAGGCCCAATGGGAGCTGGGATACCTCCCAGATGCATTTCAGCTCCCTGCCCCACTAAGGTCTCTGAGAGCAGGTGCAGCCGGCTCTGT
Organism: Trachemys scripta elegans; assembly: GCF_013100865.1. Classification (NCBI taxonomy): domain Eukaryota; kingdom Metazoa; phylum Chordata; order Testudines; family Emydidae; genus Trachemys; species Trachemys scripta. Next base: position 141,208,415 of record NC_048299.1, read on the forward strand.
CCCTGGGAAGCTGCCCTCGCTATGTGATATCTCAGCTGCCCAGAGCAGACACCTGCCAGGGAGAGAAGGGGGGACACACCCCCTGCCATGCAGCTTCTGATAGGGAGGGAAGGCCAGCGTCTGTCTGCATCCTGGCTGGATATGGGAGTGAATGTGCGTCAGGGGCTGTGTGCGGCAGGGGGATCCCTCTGACGGTGCTTGGGACCTGCTGCCAAACAGAGGCTGTGACCTTTCTGGGGAAGGTCCTGGTGAGCTGATACTCACCGTCTCTGATCCCTCGTCTCCCCATGCCTGGGGCGGGGGGGGGAGGGAGCAGGGCCGTGGCGGGAGAGTGGAACAGTCTGTCGCCCTAGGGCTCTGGCCCATGTTTCCTGGCTGGGTGGTTTCAGGTCTTTGTGCATCAGTGAGAAGGATCAGAGCAAGGCCCAGGCACCAGGACGCACCAGGGATCGGCAAGGCCCAGGCACCAGGTCACACGAGGGACTGGCCAAGGCCCAGGCACCAGGACGCACCAGGGTTTGGCCAAGGCCCAGGCACCAAAGAAGACACACCTGAGCTCCTAGGACTCAAGTGGGAGGCATGTGGTACATGGACCTTGGCTCGGCTGTAACAGAGAATCTGTTGAGGGCTAGTGACCAATTCGTGGACATTTGTGGTGGGAGCCCACATCCTTCCTTCACACATGGCCACGGGGCACGTGGCAGCAGCAGGAAAAGAACCCAGAACCCCCTTGTTTCCATGAGAAGGAAGGAGAATCACTACCAGCTCTCTGCAGTACGGGGCCTAGGACACACATTGCCACACACGACATTTGCTGCATCACAGCAAAGCACTGGCTGTTTGGGGGGACAGATGCTGACTGCTGATTGTCCCGAGGGAGGCGGTCACACGTTAAGTGGAGGCTCTGTGTGTCATATGGCAACAGGTGTGAGGGGCCTGGCCCAGCCCCACCACCTTCCTTGGGAGGCCTTGCCTTGCAAGGCTGCTGAAAAGGGGCTATTCTAGGCCGGCAGCCATGACCTGCACCTGACCCCGGCAGCTGTGGCGTGTGGGAAAGATCCTTCCCAGTCAGTCCTGGGAGAAGGGGCTAAAAATAGGACGACTGTGGGAGCCAGAGTTCCGGAGCCAGTGGGATGCAGGGCCCTGGAGCTGTGGCCGGAGCTCAGGTGCCAGATCCTCAGCTGGTGCCAATCGGTTCTGTCGAACCGGATCTGCCACAGCGGCTCAAAAATCCACGCGGCCGGCCCAGCAAGCCCAGGCCTGGGGCCTGACCCTGCTTCTTGTTTCCTATGGGCCCTGGGGCCAAGAACAATCACAGCACAGGGCCCCCGGCTACGCCCCCGACCCACCCCCTATGGCCCTGGGGGGCAGGGAATAGCCCCAATGCAGGGCTCCCTGGCCACACCCCCAACCCACCCCTTATGGATCTGGGGGGCCGAGAACAATCACAGCGCAGGGTCCCCAGCCACGCCCCTGACCCACCCCCTGTAGCCCTGGGGGGCAGGGAATAGCCCCAGTGCAGGGCCCCCGGCCACACCCCCAACCCACCCCATATGGGACCAGGGTCCGAGAACAATCGCAGTGCAGGGCCCCCGGCTATGCCCCTGGTCCACACTGGGAACAGGACCCTCCCCCAGCTCTGCATCGGCCAGGGAGGCCCCCGCCCAGAGGCTGCTCCCCCCCCCCGGGCTCGCTGCAGGCAGGTGCTGGGCGCTCGCCTCACAGTTTGCTGCTCTGTGTGCTGGGCGAGGGACCAGCCCAGCCGGGAGCTGATGCAACCTGCCCCTGCGATTGGCCTGTTTGGTTCCTGCCTGGCATGGCTCCCAGCCCCACTCTGTTTGCATTTCCAGGAGCACCTGGGGCAGTGCCAGGCCCAGCACAGGAAAGCGGCTGGGAGAGCTAGTGGTTAGAGCAGGGAACTGGGGCAGCCGGATGCTGGGATTCGGCTCCTATTTCTGCCGCTGTCACCCCGCACCTCAGTTTCCCCATCTGCGATAGGAGGCCAATGACACCCCCTGTGTGAGGAGCTTGGTGCTGGGAGGGACGAGGGGCTGTGGGGGGAGCCGGGCCTGCTAGCGGGCGCAGGACTCGCCGCACTCAGGCACCTTGGCCTCTGTGATGGCAATGGGCCGGGAAAGCCACAGCTGAGCTGTGGGGGGAGGGGAACGGGGGCTCTGGTCTGAGGGACCCTCCCCCCCAGGCTTATCCAGTGCTGCGCTTCTGCGGGAAGCTGGCGAGGGATGGACAGCCCCAGGCACAGAGCAGGGGCAGCGCCAAGGCCAGCTCCCCACACTGCCCTCTGCCAATGTTCCCCAACCCAGCCCTGCTCTGCTGCTGCAGCTGGCAACAGGGGGCCAGTTAGTGCCTACGGGCTGGAGCTGAGAACGGGCAAACTTCCCTCCCCCCCCCACGGTGGCCAGAGCTCCTCCATTCCATCATTCATGGCGGTTCCTCTTATCCCCCGCACTGGGCAGCAGTAAGGAGCCCCCAGAATCCTCTGCTCCTGCCCTGGCACTACCTGGGTTATATCCCAGAATCCTCTGCTGCCCACCCTGGCACTACCTGGGTTATATCCCAAAATCCTCTGCTCCCTGCCCTGACTGTGATGGGTTTAGTCACAAAGACCCCCTTGGGACTGTCACCTGACGTGCTGAATTTAACTCTGCGCCCATTTTCCCTGCCAGCTTGGGACTCCAGAACCCTGTCTTGTTGAGCCAAACATGCTAGCCTGCTACAACACAGACCCTGGGTCTGAACCACGCCTCCAAAGCTGAAGACTTAAGTGAAAACGGCTCAGCAAGTCACCTGTCTCCAGCACCCAGACACCCAGCTCCCAATGGGATCTAAATCTGATTTACTCTGTATAAAGCTTATACAGGGTAAACTCATAAATTGTCTGCCCTCTATAACACTGATAGAGAGATATGCACAGCTGTTTGCTCCCCCACATATTAATCACTTATTCTGGGTTAATTAATAAACAAAAGTGATTTTATTAAGTATTAAAAGTAGGATTTAAGTGGTTCCAAATAATAACAGACAGAACAAAGTAAGTTACCAAGCAAAATAAAACAAAACACGCAAGTCTAAGCCTAATACATTAAGAGCCTGATTACAAATAAAATCTCACCCTCAGAGATGTCCCAATAAGCTTCTTTCACAAACCTGACTCCTTCCTAGTCTGGGCCCAATCCTTTCCCCTGGTACAGTCCTTGTTAGTTCAAGCCCAGGTTGTAACTAGGGGATTTTTCTCATGACTGGCCCTCAGGTATGCAGTGGAGGCTTGCAGGTAAACAGAGCCATTTACAGTCAATCGTCCTAGTTAATGGGAGCCATCAAGGTTTCAAACCACCATTAATGGCCCACACTTGCAATAGGACCAGAGAGTTATATTTCATATTTCTAGTTTCAGATACAAGAATTATACATTCATACGAATAGGATGACCACACTCATTAGATTATAAGCTTTGTAATGATATCTTACAAGAGACCTTTTGCATGAAGCATATTCCAGTTACATTATATTCACACTCAGCATATTTCCATAAAACATATGGAGTGCAATATCATGCCTGCCCTGACACCGCCTGGGTTATATCCCAGAATCCTCTGCTCCCTGCCCTGGCCCTGCCTGGGTTATATCCCGGGCTCCTCTGCTCCCTGCCCTGGCAGTGCCCGGGTTATATCCCAGAATCCTCTCTGTGCTGCGCTCCTGGCCCCAGCAGTGGGTGATAGATCTCACTCCCAGCCTCCAGCCCCTCCATGGCTGTGGCCAGAAGTAAAAATAAGCCAGTCCGGTGTACCAGCAAGAGCCAGTACACCGTGCCAGACCGAACTGGCTTCCCCAGGCTGGCGATTTAAAGGGCCCAGGGCTCCCTGCAGCGGCCATAGCCCTGGGCCCTTTAAATTGCCTCCCGAGCCCTGCTGCCAGAGCCCCAGGGTAGCAGCGGCAGGGCTCTGGGGGTGATTTAAAGGGCCCAGGTATCTAAAGGCCCCGCCTCTTCCAGTTGAGGCCACGCCCCCTGCTCAGTAAGCCCTTTAAGTTACTTTCACCCCTGGCTGTGGCTTGTCCCTGGCCTGGCCACCCAGCAGGTCCCACTTTGGCCCCGTGTGCCAGCTCCCAGGGAGGCTCCCCGGGGCAGGGCAGGGCAGAGACATGGCACTAATGCCTGGGCCCCCCCACCAGCTTGACAGTGGCCCTAGGTGTCATGGGGCACACTGCCCTGGTGTGAGCACAGTCTGGGCACGGTCTTTAGCTGGCAGCTGGACAGTCCCCGTGAATAGGGTAGGGGGGACAGAGAGCTGGGGGACAGCTAAAGTGCGGGGTGCATGTGAACAATTGCACTGCATGTGAACAATGGCTGCGTGTGCACACGTGTGAACAGTTCGTGTGTGTGTGTGAGACAGAGAGAACAGTCGCAGGGGTGCATGGACAGTGTTGCTCTGGGGGTGTGACCAGTCGCAGGGGTGCATGGACAGTGTTGCTGTGGGGGTGAACAATCGCAGGGGTGTATGGACAGTGTCGCTGTGGGGGTGTGAACAGTCGCAGGGTAGGTGTGTTCAGTGCTCATCCTACCCTATTGGCCTGGGCGCGTCCTGGAGGGGAAAGGCCCTGGAACTCCTGTCACGGTTTGTCTCCGCCAACACTCAGCCCTGGCCAGGCTCCGGCTGGCCCCCGTGGCACATGCTTGGCTCGGCTGCAGCCCCCAGTCAGGGGCCTGGTGGGTTTCTCTGCCCCTCACCCCTGGGGGGATGGGCTGCTCAGGCCGTAGAGCCCGCCCCTGCCTGCCCCCTTCGAGCCAAGTGATTTCCATGTGCTGCACAGCCAGCCGGGGAGGGGGGCATGCGCCAGTGCCCCCACATGGAGCCACCTCTGGGGAGGGTGTACAAACCGACTCCACTCCACCAACATGCAGCCAGTAGGGGGCGTTTTCCCACACCGTCTGCACTGCCCCCAGTGTGGTGCTGGGGGCAGGTGCTGCCAGGGGCCAGAGGCTGACGCAGGAGGCGGGGGGTGCAGAGAAGACCTGGGGGCGCTGCTGCCCCCTGGTCATTGCAGGGTCCCCGGCTCAGCCCAAGGTGAGAGGAAGGCCCCCAAGGCAGCGGGTCCCCCGGGCTCCCCCAGAGCTGGCCGGGGCCTGCCAGGGGGCCCTGCCTCGCTGCATCTCCCTGCCCCAGGCTCTAGGGGCCTTGCCCAGCAGCGAGAAGCCTGGCGGGTACCATGCGGGCTGGGGCGGGACAGGGCCTCCACTAATGCCCCCAGGCAAGATGAGGGGGCAGGGAATGGGCTCTGGGGCAGGGGGAGATGCTGGATCCAGAGGCAGGGCCCGGGGACTCTCTGTGGCCAGGGGAAGGAGCTGCGGCCAGGGACACCCAGCTCCTGGATGCCGAGGGCCCCTGGTGGTTTGTGTGGGCATTGCGTGGGGCTGCCCCACTCTGGCCCCCTTGGGGTCCCAGCCCCTCTCCTGCCAGCCACAAGCCCAGGAACGGGGGGAGGGGGAGGGGAGAGGGCGTGCGCTGGCCATGAGTCCAGGAATTCAGGGGGGCAGGTGCATTGTCTGCAGCAAAGGGGCTGCTGCAACTCCCTCCCCCCCCCATTGTAGCTCATCACGGACTCTAGTGACTAGGGCCCCGATGGGTCAATGAGCGGGGGAGAGGGGAGGGGCTCCCTCTGGCCAGCCCTGATTGCCCCCTACTGAGCCCCCCACTCCGCTCCCTGCAGGTCTCCCCTCCACAACCTGCCTGGGCCCAACTCTCCTGGGCTTTCTGACCTCACCTGCCCCCGCAGGAGCCAAAGGGCTGGGTCAAGGGTCTTCTGTCAGTGCCCACGGCCCAGCTCCCCGGCGCTCACCCCTGCCTGGAGCATCCGGCCATAGCCCCATCTGCAACCCACTGGACACCGGGTGGCAGAGCAGGCTGGGGGGTCTCAGGCCGGCAGGGGCCGACAGTCAGGCCTGTGTCCTTCAATCGTGGGGCTAAGGCCTGGAGGTCCAAAGAGGGCCCATGGTGCTGGGCACGGCCTGGACCCCTGGAGAATGAGCTCAGGGCCCTGTTGTGCTGGGCGCTGCGCAGCCACAGACCACGACTCGGGCTTGGAGTGGTCTGTGGGCGGGGCTAACTAGACAATGCTGGAAAGGGAAACTGAGGCACCGAGCAGGGAAGTGGCAGGAATCGAACCCGCAGCCTCCTGGGTCACAGCCCAGCACCTGATGCAGCTAGTCTCCCCATCCCCCACACTTGTCTGGATTAGCTGTTGGGGCGAGGCCAAGGCCGGGGAGTCCCAGCACAGAGCGGAAAGCTCTGGAAAGGTCCCAGCCCGCAACCCGGAGGGGCCGATGGCAGCAAACAGGTTCCAGGAGGCGGCCCCAGGCCCGTCCCCCCGGTTACTGACATGGGCGAGCCCTGTGGGCTTGGAGATCCCACCGTGAGCAAAAGGCCAAGTGAGACCCAGAGCAACCCAAAGGCTCTGAACGCCCCACCCCAACAGGGGACCCCCAGAGGGGAAAGCAGGAGTCGCCACAGCAGGAAGGGGGGAGCTCCCAGCCCCCCAAGCCCTGTCCCCTGCGGGGGCTGCATGGCCCAGCACGGGGGACTCCTGCAGCGCTGGCGCCCCCTGCTGTCCGCCCCAGAGCGGCCAGTGCAGAGAGCCTCGCGTCCCACATGGCAGAGCTGGGGGGTGGCCGCAGCTGGGCCCCCAGCCTGTCCCCGGCCCTCAGGGCTTGATGGGGAAGAGCAGGCAGGTGTGCGCCCTGGAGGCGGAGCTGCCCTCGATCAGCACCAGGGGGTGCTCGCGGTAGTGCTGGATGATGCCGGCCACGCTGTCGAACCGCTGGGGAAGAAAAGGGGAGATGGCAGCAGAGAGCGGCTGGGAGCAGCGGGACCAGCCCAACCCTCCCCGGGGCACCGTTCCCAGGGCTGGGTGTGCCCTGCTGAGTCCCACTCGCTCCCAGCTGTCCATGGAGCACCCTGGCCTGGCCCCCCAGGCTGAGCGAGCAGCAGGGGCGACCAGCAGCTTTCCCGGGGGTCCCCCCATTCCCAGGGCTCCCAGGGGAGATGCCCCCCCCCCGCCCTCCCGGGCACCCACCTCCTCGCGGCTCTTCCCGTCCTTGCCCAGCGCGTACTGGCGGCTGCTCTCCACGTAGCGGATGGGGATGTTGTAGACGTGGCCCTTGTACAGCACGGCCAAGGTGAATGGCTGGTTCCAGCCCTGCCCTGAACTCTGTCGCACCATGAACGCGCTGTCCTGGGGCAGAGGGGGGCTGCTCAGCACTGGGGGGGACCCGGCCTGGCATGGGAGAGGCTGCCAGGCCTGCCCAGGCCCCACCTGCCACAGACCTGGGGCAGCTCCTGGGTGCAGGAGGAACCACGACAGGGTCCCTACAGCCCCAGGGACGGGCTCTGGGCCCAGCCTTTCCCCTCTGTCCCCCCACCCCGACCCCATGGGACAGCTGGGGACTGACCAGCTCACAGTCACAGCGTCAGCAGCAGAGCTGGGAGAGAACCCAGGAGTCCTGGCTCCCAGCCCCCCCCAACCACTCGACCCCGCTCCCCTCCCCGAGCTGGGAGAGAACCCAAGAGTCCTGGCTCCCAGCTCCCCCCAACCACTCGGCCCCGCTCCCCTCCCCGAGCTGGGAGAGAACCCAGGAGTCCTGGCTCCCAGTGCCAGGCCCTGCTCTCGCCCTCGCCCTCGCCTGGCACGTGCAGCTGGTACCTTATTGACTCCCTGCAGGATGCTCTCCGCCAGGTGCCGGTCGCAGCTCCCCGCGTACCAGGCCTGGTCCTGCATGCCAGGATCCTGGGGAGCAAAGGGGAGACGTGAGAGAAGCTGGGGGGGGGGGATCAGAATCCCTCCCCCCATCCAAGGGGCCTGGCCTGGTATCCTCCCCCATGGCAACACTGGGCACTCTCAAGGTGAATCTTCCCAGAATGCACCTGGCTGCCTGTGTGGTGGGGTGGGGCTGGGGGGTGAAGCAGGGACCACCATGGTGAGGGTAGGGAAGGGAGAGTTCTCACACCTCTGCTCTGTCCCCCCTCTTATATCTGCCCCCCCGGGATGAGCCCCTCCCAGAGGCTGTGCTGGCTACTCTGGAAGGAAGGTGCCACCCCTCCCGTCCCCCAGGCACAGCGAGCCCACGGGCAGGGCAGGCGCTTACCTCCACCGGGGAGCCACTGCCCCTGGGCCAGGCTGGGGCTTTGCTCGAGGCTGAAAGAGGCAGGACACCGAGGGGTTAAGAGGAGACAAGGCAGATGTCCAGCAGGGCCATGGGCCAGAGGGGAGCTCTCTCAGCTGGCAGCAGTAGCAGGTCCTTTATCCCCCACAGGCCCAGCCCCGGGAGGGCACCATAGTCACCGACACTCAGGCAGGACGTAGGGAGATCACAGGCCTGACCCCCACCAGCTCCCAGCCTCACCCTCACTCCCTGACCCTCCACCAGCTCCAGTGGCCTGGCAGGGGTCTTTCCCGTTCAGTCCCTCAGCTCGCTTGCACCTTCCCAGCACCGAAGGACCCCAAACAGGCCACACCCAGATGGGGAGAGACCACAGGTGCCTCTGCCCAGGGCCATGATAACAGGGGCTGTGGGTCGGGAGTGAGGGGCACCAGCAGAGCTGGGAGTGGGAGGGAGTCCATGGGCCAGAGGGATAACAGGGGCTGCGGGTCGGGAGTGAGGGGCATCAGCAGAGTTTTGTGGGGCACTCACCTTCGGGGGAGGAATCAGCCAGGCTCTGCAAAGAGAGAGCAGAAGGCACCTTCAATGCAGTGGGGGAGGAGCTATCCCTGCCCCCCAGCCCCTCCCCATCCCATTCACCCCACCCCAGGTTCCACCTCCACAACACCCCAGCCCCCCTCCCTCCCACAATCCCCAGTCCCGGTCCCTCCCCCAGCCCCTGCACTCACCTGGTGGGCCCCAGGCAGGGCGATCTTTGGCCTGTTGGAGAGACCAGGAGCATCAGGGTCCTGCACCGCAATTTGCACCCAGAGCTTGGCCCGCATTTGGGCCATGATACAGGCAGCTCCAGGGCTCAAGTGGGGGAACCTGCTTCACCAGGCAGGGGCAGCTGGGCCAGGCAGGAACAGGGGAGGGCCAGGAGACGGATCCCCCGGCCCTGGGTGGGAACGGGGCAGGGCCGGGAGCCGGATCCCCTGGGCTGGGGAGGGAAACAGGGCAGGTCCGGGGCGTCGGGATGGGAATGGGGCAGGGCTGGGAGCTGGATCCCCCGGGCCGAGGGAGGGATGGGGGGAACGGGGCAGGGCCGGGAGCCTGATCCCTGCGCCTCTGGAATGGACTCTTCACTGACGGGTGGGCAGGCGCTTGGGGTCCCTGACCTGCTCCCCGGGGCTTGGCTGGGGGCCAGGCTGGCCCTGTGCGCGGGGCACTCACTTGGACAGCTTTGGGGGCTTTGGCGGGGGCACCTGGCCGAGCGGGGGCATCAGGGCGCGAGTCATCCTGCAGGGAGCTGGAAGGAAGCAGACAAGCGTCAGGTGGGGCGGGGGCCCCGGCTTAGTGCCTGGGTGTCAGGAGTCCCAGCCGGAGCAGGGTCTTGGGCCCCCAGGGGGCTGGAGCAGGGGAGGAGGCAGGAACTCACGTGGGCTCGACGGCTCACACACCAGGTAAATCTGCTCCTCTGGGGGTCCCTCCTGGGGAGGGGAAGAGACACCCCGAATCACTGGGGGGGTGGGGCCCAAAGCCCCGGCCCCCAACCAGCCAGACACCCGCTGGTCCGCAGCGGGTCAAGCCACGGGCAGGGCCACAGGAACACTCTCCCCTCCCGCCATGGATGTAGGGCCTTGTTGCTGAAACTAGGGCCGGGGAGGGAAGGAGAGGGGGGGGTCTAGTGGTTAGAGCAGGGGCCTGGGAGCCAGGACTCCTGGCCTCTATTGCCGGCTCCGCTGCTGACTCCCTGAGTGGCGTCCCTGCCTCTCTCCATGCCTCAGTTTCCCCATCAGTGGCATGAGGAGGCAGAACTGACTCGCCGGGTGCAGGGGCGGTGGGTCAGTTGGTGTCGCCCGGAGCTGGCTGGAGATCAGGGAGGTGAGTGTAGATACATGACCCAGCCCCCGGCCGTCTCTGCACCCCTGCCACACTGGACCCTGCTCCCACGCACAGGGAATCCCCATCAGCTGTCAGCAGCACAGGGGCTCTGATACATGTGGAGCAACTCTGACTCCACCCAGCAGAGGGCAGTAGGGTGCACAGGGGGCAGGCTCTCTGCAGCCCCCCATAGCTGGACGTGCTTCCAGAGGGATCATCTAGGCGGGCGAAGGCAGGGAGTGCCCTGCGGCCCCCGTCCCACCACCCTCCGGGACAGGGTGTATAGGGGGCAGGGAGCGCCCTGGGGTCCCTGTCCCAGCACCTACCGGGAAGGGGGTGTATGTGGGGGGGAGGCTCTGGTACCTTGTCGTCCCACGAGGTCGGGCCGGGATCTGTGGGTGCAGGAACAAGGTGAAGTGAGCAGCAGAGGCTAATTCCTCCCCAAGCCAGCCCCCTCCCCATCCCCACTGAAAGGAGGGGGGTCACCACTGGAGTCCGGGGGCGGGGGGGGAGGGAGGCTGAGATATGAATCCATGTGACTGGACCTGCACCTCCCCGATCTGCTACCTCACACCCCCCAGGGTGGGGCACGCCCATGGGGACAGGCCTGGGGGGGGTAGAGATTGGGGGGGAGGAGGGCAGGCTGGGGGGGCAGAGATTGGAGGGGGGACAGGCTGGGGGCAGGGATTGGGGGGAGGGAGACAGGCCGGGGGCAGAGATTGGAGGGGGGGATGGGGACAGGCTGCGGGGGGGCACAGATTGTGGGGGATGGGGACAGGCCGGGGGCAGAGATTGGGGGCAGATGGGGAACTGGAATGGGGCTATGGAGTGGGCAGAATCATCCGGACCCCGAGCAGGACTGAGGAGAACAGAAGGACCCCATTTGGGGGCCCCCAGGAAAGGCCCCAGGGGGTTGTGAGGAGCCCCCCGCCAGTCCCCAGGGACAAGCCCCCCCAGCTGCTCCAGTCCTCCCCCAGAAACTCCCCCCACCTCCCAACCCCTCCCGCCCCTGCAGTGCCCAGCCCCCAGGAGGGTAGGACACCCCACATACCCCGGGGTGCAGCGGGGCCGGCAGGCGTCGGCGGGGGCCTCGGAACGGGGATGGGCAGGGAGACCCGGCGACTGCCGGGAGCTGGGGGGAGCTTCGCCCGGGTTCTGTCCTGACCTGTAAGGGAAGGAAGCGGCTCAGCTCCGGGTGCCAGGGGCCAGCCGGGGCGAGAGGCCGCATGGCCAAGCCGGGCATGTGGGGAGCCCAAGGGGCCCCAGGGACCGCAGCAGGGCCCAGCCCCAGAGACTCAGCCCCCAGGACGCTGCCCCCCCATATCCCCCATGGGCCCAACACAGCTACCCTAGCACCTCCGCCCGCCCAGTCACCACGGTAACTGCAACCATCGGCAAGCCCACCCGTCACCACAGCGATCACTGCCCCGGGCAAGGAGATCCCCTCCCCCATGGGGCGGGGGCAAGCGGGGACCCCAAAAGTGGAGAGGGAGCCAGGCCGCCCCAGCCCTGTGGCCAAAGCCAGCCTGCATGGGCCCAGGGGAGGCTCCAAGCGGCTCTTCCAGGCTCCCAGGCTGGGGGGACTCGGTGTCTGTGGGGAAGAGGGTCACTCCACAAAGCAACCCCCCCCGCCTCCCCCAGCCCCTCACCTTTCCCGCAGGCCAGGCCCTGAGGCATCTCCTCTCCATTGCCAGCGTCTGTGCCAGGCACCAGGCTGAGCTTTGACAGGAACTGTGGGTTACAACGGGCTGGTTACCAGCCAGCCAGGCTCCCCATGGTCTCCAACCCCCACCCCACCCCCTGAGTAACTTCTGGGCCCAACCCCTAAGTCCCTAGCTTCAGAGACCGGCTGTGTGGGGAAATGGTGGGCTATGGGGGCTCTCTGGGCTCTCCTGGAATGTAGCTGGCCACACGGTGCCATGTCATCACGTCCACTGAGGGTGCTGGGGGAGAGGGATTCGGGGTGCACGGGGCACAGTGTGGGGGTAGGATTGGGGATGCAAAGGACATGGTGTTGGGGGAGGGGAATTGGAGGTGCAGGGGGCTCGGTGTTGGGTGTGGGATTGGGGGTGCAGGGGGTCTGGGGGTGGGGTGCGGGATTGGGGGTGCAGGGGCTCGGTGTTGGGAGAGAGGGAGAGGGTGCAGGGGGCTCAGTGTGGGGTGTGGTATTGGGGGTACAGGGGGCTGGGTGTGGGATTGTGGGTGAAGGGGAATTGGTGTTGGGGGCACGGGATTGGGGGTGCAGGGGGCTCAGTGTTGGGGGAGGGGGATTGGGGATGCAGGGGGCATGGTGTGGGCTGCAGGCGGCTCACTCACCTTGGCCGGCAGGAGGGCGAAGGGCTCCGAGCAGCGCCGGGCAGTGGCGTGATCTGGAGGCAGGGACAGGGTGAGATGGGCCCTGGGGGCCTCACTGCCCCCAACCTTCCAACCCCCCCCCAACTCTGCCCCTCCCCACTCCCCTCCCCCATTGCCAGCCTCCCATTCTCCTGCTCCCCGTTACCTAGGTAGGTGCCGTCCGTGTCCTCCTGCCTCTTGGCTGGAGCCACTTTCCAGGCCTGGCTCTCACAGGGGGGCGCCTCGTACATGTCACCCTCCTCGGACTCCTCCGCCACACTGGGGCCCTGGGGAATGGGACGGGGGCAGGTGGGTGCTGCCCTGGGGCGGGGGAAGGGGGCAGAGCAATGGCTGGGATGCAGTGGGTCGGGGTGAGAGGTTGCATGAGGGGTTCAGTGGGTGGAGCTGTGGCTAGGTGGGGGCAGGGTGCATAGGGTGGGGTGGGGCAGGGAGCAGTGTGGGGTCAGGGTGGGGGGATGCAGTGGGTGGGGCTGTGACTAGGTAGGGTAGGGGAGAAGTGGGTGGGGTGGGGAGCAATGGGCGGGGCTATGGCTATGGGGTGCAGCCCGTGGGGCGGGGCAGGGAGCAGTGGGTGGGGCTGTGGCTGGGTGGGGGCGGGGCTGTGGCTGGGCCATACTTACCGCATGCTCCCAGCTCTCTGTAACACACACAGCGCTGTCAGTGGCTCTGCCCAGTCATCTATGGACCTGCCCCACCCCTCAAGCCTCCCTCCGTGACACTCTGTACCCTGCAGGAGCACCTGGAACCCCATATTCACTGTTGTGATGTGAGGGCCTTGTGAGGCGTCATTTAAAAAGCCTCGATCTGTTGAACATTAGCATCCTGTTGAAGTGCGTGTACTCGCATTGTATTGCTCTGTGTTACTGAAATACCTTGTGAGGTGGGGAGAGGCCCACAGCTGACCTGAACAACCATCACCGGCCAGACAGGCGTTGCAGGCCCATCAAGAACAATCCCCTCTCCCAGAGGCTCCTCAGAGAGAGCAGGTACCTATGGGGGCTGCCTGACCCCAGGTCACAGCTGCTAGAAAGATCCTGGCTGGATGAAAGTGTCAAAGAGGTCTCTCCCCTCCCCCATCTCATCAGCTGGAAGATCGACTGGAGGACAAAGACTTTGAACTGGGGAGATGGGGCCCAGGCTGAAAGGGAATCCAGCCTGTGTATTGAGAACTGTGAGCAGCCTGTAACATCTGTTAGGACGAGAGGCTGCTTGATTCTAATCCTGCTTAGTTTGCAGAATTTAGACTGCAAATTTATTTGTATTTCTTATGGTATTCATCAGATGGTGAAATTGCAGAACTATTAACTGTAGGTTTCAGAGTAGCAGCCGTGTTAGTCTGTATCCGCAAAAAGAAGAACAGGAGTACTTGTGGCACCTTAGAGACTATATAAATTTGTTAGTCTCTAAGGTGCCACAAGTACTCCTGTTCTTCTATTAACTGTAGTTTCAAGTATCAGAGGGGTAGCCATGTTAGTCTGTGTCATAACTATAAAGGGAAGGGTAACAACCCTCCTGTGTACAATAGTATAAAATCCCCCCTGGCTAGAGGCACCAAAATCCTTTTACCTGTAAAGGGTTAAGAAGCTCAGGTAACCTGGCTGACACCTGACCCAAAGGACCAATAAGGGGACAAGATACTTTCAAATCTTGGGGGGAGGCTTTTGTTTGTGCTCTTTGTTTTGGTGGGTGTTTGCTCTTGGGACAAAGAGGGACCGGACATCAATCCATGCTCTCCAAATCTCTCTGATCAAGTCTCTCATATTTCAAACTTGTAAGTAACAGCCAAGCAAGGCGTATTAGTTTATCTTTGTTTTTCTCAACTTGTAAATGTTCCTTTGCTAGAGGGAGGTTTATCCCTGTTTTGCTGTAACTTTGAAACTAAGGCTAGAGGGGGTTCCTCTGGCTCTTTGAATCTGATTACCCTGTAAAGTTATTTTCCATCCTGATTTTACAGAGATGGTTTTTACCTTTTCAATAAAATCCTTCTTTTAAGAACCTGACTGATTTTTCCATTGTCCAAAGACCCAGGGTTTTGGGTCTTTGATCACTTTGTACCAATTGGTTAGGATATTATTCCCAAGCCTCCCCAGGAAAGGGGGTATAAGGGCTTGGGGGAAGAGGAACTCCAAGTGGTCCTTTCCCTGTTTCCTGTTAAATCACTTGGTGGTGGCAGCGTACCAGGTTTTAACCTAAGCTGGTAGAAATAAGCTTAGGGGGCTTTAATGCGGGTCCCCACTTCTGTACCCTAGAGTTCAGAGTGGGGAAGGAACCTGACAGTCTGGATCTGTAAAAAGTGACGAAGAGTCCTGTGGCACCTTATAGACTAACGGACGTATTGGAGCATAAGCTTTTGTGGGTGAATGCCCACTTCGTCAGACACATGTAGTGGAAATTTCCAGAGGCAGGTATAAATATGCAGGCAAGAATCAGTCTAGAGATAACGAGGTCAGTTCAATCAAGGAGGATGAGGCCCTCTTCTAGCAGTTGAGGTGTGAAGACCAAGGGAGGAGAAACTGCTTCTGTAGTTGGATAGCCATTCACAGTCTTTGTTTAATCCTGAGCTGATGATGTCAAATTTGCAAATGAACTGAAGCTCAGCAGTTTCTCTTTGAAGTCTAGTCCTGAAGTATTTTGCTACAGGATGGCTACCTTTAAATCTGCTATTGTGTGTCCAGGGAGGTTGAAGTGTTCTCCTACAGGTTTTTGTATATTGACATTCCTAATATCTGGCTTGTGTCCATTTATCCTTTTACATAGGGACTGTCTGACAAAGTGGGTATTCACCCACGAAAGCTTATGCTCCAATATGTCTGTTAGTCTACAAGGTGCCACAGGACTCTTTGTCACTTTTAACTGTAGTTTGTAACCTATCATTTAAATCAGCCAATTTTTAAAAAGGGCTCCAGAGGTGATCCCGGCAATTATAGGCTGGGAAGCCTGACTTCAGTACTGGGCAAACTGGTTGAAACTATAGTAAAGAACAAAATTGTCAGACACGTCAATGAACATATTGGGGAAAAGTCAACATGGTTTTTGTAAAGGGAAATCATACCTCACCAATCTACTAGAATTCTTTGAGGGGGTCAACAAGCATGTGGACAAGGGGGACCCAGTGGATATATCAGAGGGGTAGCCATGTTAGTCTGAATCTGTAAAAAGCAACTGAGGGTCCTGTGGCACCTTTGAGACTAACAGAAGTATTGGGAGCATAAACTTTCGTGGGTAAGAACCTCACTTCTTCAGATGCAAGAAGTGCATCTGAAGAAGTGAGGTTCTTACCCACGAAAGCTTATGCTCCCAATGCTTCTGTTAGTCTCAAAGGTGCCAGTGGATATAGTGTACTTAGATTTTCAGAAAACCTTTGACAAGGTCCCTCACCAAAGGCTCTTACGCAAAGTAAGCTGTCATGGGATAAGGGGGAAGGTTCTCTCATGGATTGGTAACTGGTTAAAAGATAGGAATAAATGGTTGGTTTTCAGAATGGAGAGAGGTAAATAGTGGTGTCCCCCAGGGGTCTGTTCTGGGACCAATCCTATTCAACTTATTCATAAATGATCTGGAAAAGGGTAAATAGTGAGGTGGCAAAATCTGTAGATGATACAAAACTACTCAAGATTGTTAAGTCCAAAGTAGACTGCGAAGAGCTACAAAGGGATCTCGCAAAACTGGTGACTGGGCAACAAACTGGCAGATGAAATTCAATGTTGATAAATGCAAAGTAATGCACATTGGAAAACATAACCCCAACTATACATACAATATGATGGGGGCTAATTTAGCTACAACTAATCAGGAAAGAGATCTTGGAGTCATCGTGGATAGTTCTCTGAAGACATCCACGCAGTGTGCAGCAGCAGTCAAAAAAGCAAACAGGATATTAGGCATCATTAAAAAAGGGATAGAGAATAAGACGGAGAATATCTTATTGCCCTTCTATAAATCCATGGTATGCCCACATCTTGAATACTGTGTACAGATGTGGTCTCCTCATCTCAAAAAAGATATGGTCTCATCTCAAAAAAGATATACTGGCATAATCCCAACTATACCTATACAATGATGGGGTCTAAATTAGCTGTTACCACTCAAGAGAGGGATCTTGGAGTCATTGTGGATTGTTCTCTGAAAACATCCACTCCATGTGCAGCAGCAGTCAAAAAAGCGAACAGAATGTTGGGACTCATTAAGAAAGGGATGGATAATAGGACAGAAAATATCATATTGCCTCTATATAAATCCATGGTACACCCACATCTTGAATACTGTGTGCAGATGTGATCACCCCATCTCAAAAAAGATATATTGACAGGACCGGCTCCAGGCACCAGCCCAGCAAGCAAGTGGTTGGGGTGGCCAACGGAGAGGGGCGGCACGTCAGGCTTTTTGGCGGCAGGTCCCTCGGTCCCTCTCGGAGCGAAGGACCAGCCGCCGAATTGCTGCCGAAGACTGAAGCGGCGGCGGTAGAGCTGATCACGATCATGGCTTTTTTTGTTTTTTGTTTTTTTCTTCCTGCTTGGGGCAGCAAAAACCCTGGAGCCGGTCCTGTATTATTGAAATTGGAAAAGGTTCAGAAAAGGGCAACAAAAATGATTAGGGGTATGAACCGGCTTCCGTATGAGGAGAGATTAATGAGACTGGGACTTCTCAGCTTGGAAAAGAGGCAACTAATAGGGGATATGATAGAGGTCTATAAAATCTGACCACTGTGGAGAAAGTAAATAGAGAAGTGTTATTTACTCCTCATAACACAAGAACTATGGGTCACCAACTGAAATTAAGAAGCAGCAGGTTTAAAACAAACAAAAGGAAGTATTTCTTCACACAACGCACAGTCAACCTGTGAAACTCCTTGACAGAGGATGTTGTGAAAGCCACGACTATAACAGGGTTAAAAAAAGAACTAGCTAAGTTCATGGAGGATAGGTCCATTAATGGCTATTAACCAGGATGGGCAGGGATGGTGGCCCTAGCCTCTGTTTGCCAGAAGATGGGAATGGGTGACAGGGGATGGATCACGTGATGATTACCTGTTCTGTTCATTCCCTCTGGGGCATCTGGCATTGGCCACTGTCGGCAGACAGGATACTGGGCTAGATAGACATTTGGTCTGACCCACTCTGGCCGCTCTTATGTTCTAACCAACTCTAATCTCTCTGCCTGCTATTTATAATCCCTCACAATCGATCTTTCTGATAATAAATTGATGTTATATTTCACCGAACACAGTGGGGTTTTGGTTGACTCTGAGCTCAGGTTAACAGGGACTGATGCCTGTTCACTACCCTTTGTCGAAGTGGTGAACTGATGAATGTGTGTGCACTGTCCAAGGGGCCCTTAAGCAGAGGAAGACGGTGCAGTTCTGGGGAGTGAGACTGGGGGCTGGGGATTCGTGCGAGGCTCAAGGAGCGTGCGGTGTAGCTGGCTGTGGGGCTCCCCATGCTGGCGGTGACACTGATCACGAGCTGGCGTTGCTGTTTGTCACTGGCAAGGCTCTGCGAGGGACAGCCAGGCTGGCAAGCTGGGCCGGGGACTCAGGCTGTTCTGGGGGATCCGGTCACACCCTCCACACAGGGCAGGCTGGGGGAGCAATGCAGTCACCGCAGCACCGGCTTAGCCGGCGGCTGCCACCGACCCCCCAGCTCCTGGGGTTAGGACCATCACTTACCCGGCCGCTTGGGGGGTGGAGGCGGGGTCTGAGGCCTGTGGGGAGGAGACACAACAGGACCCCCATGAGCCTCCCTGCTCCATCCCTACTGTGCCCACATCACCCCACCCTGCAGAGCCCCCCATGCCCACAGCATGCCACTGCCCCACCCCCCACATCACCCCACCCTGCATAGCCCCCCATGCCCACAGCACTCCACTGCCCCCCCATGACACCTCCACCCTGCATAGGCCCCCATGCCCACATCACCCCACTGCCCCCCCATGACACCTCCACCCTGCATAGTCCCCCATGCCCACATCACACACTGCCCCACCCCCCACGTCACCCCCACCCCGCAAAGCCCCCCATGCCCACATCACCCCACTGCCCCACAAGCCACGGCATCCCCACCCCGCAAAGCCCCCCATGCCCACATCACCCCACTGCCCCACAAGCCACGGCATCCCCACCCCGCATAGCCCCACATGCCCACATCACCCCACTGCTCCCCCACGTCACCTCCACACCGCATAGCCCCCCATGCCCACAGCACCCCACTGCCCCCCACCCCACATAGCCCCC
>NC_048299.1:141242020-141254347 GCF_013100865.1 Trachemys scripta elegans
AGAGCAGAAGAATTACTTCTCGTGTCTTGCTTACAACATTCCTGCTAATCCAGCCCAGAATGATGTTTGCTTTTTTTGCAGCAGCGTTACACTGTTGACTCATATTTAGCTTGTGATCCACTATGACCCCCAGATCCCTTTCCGCAGGACTCCTTCCTAGGCAGTCATTGCCCATTTTGTGTGTGTGCAACTGATTGTTCCTTCCTAAGCGGAGTACTGCACATTTGTCCTTATTGAATTTCATCCTAATTACTTCACACCATTTCTCCAGTTTGTCCAGATCATTTTGAATTTTTATCCTGTCCCCCAAAGCCCTGGCAACCCCTCCCAGCGTGGTCAGGAAGGAATTTACTCTACAAGAGGCTCCTTGGAGCTAGGCCAGATGGACCCTGGTCTGATTCACTGGAGTGATTCCTCTGGAGCTACCCTTTGCTCTGGAAAGTGTCACTTTGACTGTCAGTTGTTTAGGAACCTGGCATCACCCTGCCCCCGCCACATGGTTCTGTATAAAGAACAACTCTCAGTAGAACATGGCAATTAGGATTAGCGATAAATGTGGAATCATTAAAGGGGAAAGACCTTAAACCTGAGAGCTCTGAGACACCCCTGGGCATTTTGGAATGCTCAGGCTTTCCCTTGGCGTCTCTGTCTGCTACGCTCTGCCCCAGAGATGGCTGCATTTCAGAGACGCTGCAGCTTGGTGTGTATCATTTGTGCTTTAGGAACCCTCATGATCTGCAGAGTTTAAGGCCAGACTTGGCTGGACCCGTCGGTCACAGGCCAGACAACCTTGCCCTGAGCCCCAAAACCTGTGTCTAACTAAAGCACATGTGTCTGTCAGGTGGGTGCAACTGGGGCTGTTCTGCATCAGAGAATAACAACCTACTACTGCTACCAGCTAATTAGCAGCTAGCTCAAAGGGTAGATGCTTTACCACTGAGGGCCTGGGCTTTGACCTCCACTGAAATCCACGGCACAGGGGGGCTGACAGACCAGAGCAGAGAAAGACCCATCTGGAAAAGGGAATCTCCCTGTGACAAAGTGGGAAAATTTTCATATTTTGCATGGATGGTGTATGTGCCTCAGTTTCCTCATGTGCTGCATGGTTACTAGGTGGTGGGAAAAGGTTGTTTGCAGAGATCCAGGCGTGACTGACCCCTGGCTGGCTGGGGCCTAGGCCCATGGAGAGCCCAAAAGGACAATGATCACTCCAATTCCCTGGACATTTGGTACCTAGCAACTAAGGCATGGACTGACACCCTCCCCCCCACCCTGCAGGAAGCTAGTCGGGTGGGAGCAGCTGGAGAGCAAAGGGCTGCGGAGGGGCCAAGTGGGGGTGTTAAATGCGGGGCTGCAGGAAGCAGGCGTCTCTCCTGGACTGGCACCAAGAAGGGGGCAGGCAGAGGGCTCTGGGCTGACCCTACTGGACCAGGCTGTCACTTTCTGCTCCCTGTGCTAACCAAGGACTTTCTACCCAGTGTTCCAGACACCTAATAAACTTGACTGCTTCTACCACGCTGGCTGAGCAGGACTGCACTCTAGGGAAGGTGGGGTGCAGTGCTCCCTTTGGGGGTACAAGTCTCCCTCAGGTTCCAACCCAGGGGACTTGACTCGCTGCAGGGAGCTCGTGCTGTGACCCAGGGGTGCTGACGGCTCCAGGGGTCAGTCCCAGGAGGCGGGGAAGCTGAGGGGCTGGCCCCAGTGAGAGTGTGACCCTGCGGGGGCTGACACACCAAGGGGGTCCTGCAGCGACTGTTCCAGAGCCGTGGAGAGCTCCCCTGTGGGGCTGGGACACCCCCAGCTCGGGGAGAGCTGGGGTCAGGAGATGAGGGCCCGGGCTGATCTCTTGACCCCTCTGCTCAGCCCAGCGTTTGCACAGTGGGAAGGGTGGGGGTTGCACAAGGCTGGCTCTGGAGGCACGTGATGAGGGCGATATTAAACAGCAGCTCTGAGGGCAGGGCGGGCTCAGAGCCCGGCCTGGGCTAAATCCAGAGTCACTTCAGATTGACACTGGGATCCGAATCCGACTCTGAGATCCGACTTGGGCCCAGCCACTGTTCCCTGCCTGGTCCTTGGAGTGTAATTCCCCTCCCCCACTGGCTCTGCTCCATTGATTCCCGGGCTGTCACTTGTGATTCATCCCAAGGGCAGTGCACCAGAATCAGATCCTGGCCCCCGGGCTCGGAGCTGGACCCAGAGGGGCCGAGAGCAAGAGAGGAGGGGGGTGACTGCTGCTCCCCCAAGGCTGCTCTCCCCTGCTCTAATCCCCCAGCCCACACACCTGGCACCTCTGGATCACACCCGGCACCCACAAGCGGATCTCCACTAGCCGACCATGCTCTGGCACCGAGCCCCACGGGGCGGCTCAGTGCAGGATCGGGGCCTCAGAGCAACATGCGTAAGGTGCCAAGGCGAGAGAATCGCGTACAGGCACCTACGTAACCCAGGCGTCACAGCCCTCTAGGACTAGAGATCGGGGGGCAGAGCCTCAGCTGGTGTCACCCAGCACAGCTCCAAGCTGAGGCTGCGGCCCCTGGTTGCCACATCCACCCTGTGGCGCCCAGGGCAGGATCGGTCCCTCCAGCACGTCCCCTCGCGCTCTGGCCTCCAGAGGTGTAGGCGGTGTTAAGGGGATGGAGCTGCCAGGCTGGAGCGGCAGTGAGGGCAGGGCAGCGCCCGAAGGGTTAACGTTCGATCGCCTGGCATAGAGGTGACCTGACACACAGCGCCCCAGATCAGCCATGCTCCCCGCAGCTCCCAGATGGGCTCTGGCTCAGCTGGACCCAGAGGAAGGCTCCCATCCCAGACGGCAGGACACCGGGTACTTCCTCTCAGAGTTCAGCTGGCTTAGCCCAGGAGCAGAACCAGAAGTGGAAGGAGGAAGTGGCGCGTGTTGTGCTGCCTGGGTCACGAGTGACGGGTTCCACCGAGGGCGTTTACACCCGCCGAGCATATGGGAGTGGGGTCAAGTGCTTAGAGTAGGGGGTTGGGAGCCAGGACGCCTGGGTTCATAGCTCTTTCACTGACTTACTGTGCAAGTCCATGGCCAAGTCCCTCTTTGTGCCTCAGTTTCCCCTCTGTAACACGGAGATAATGATACTGACCCACCTTTGAGAGCCCCAGGTGACAGCGTCCGGGTGAGGGGGCCAATGGCTAGGCACAAAGGGGGAGGGGGGGCGGACTCCAGGTGTGTTTGACTCAGAGGGGCAATTTCCCGCCCTCCAACGCCACAGAGCGCAAATTCCAGAAGCCTCTGTCGACGCTCCAGTGAACCCTGGAGTGGCTCTGCACTGCTCACAGACATTCGCTCATGGATTAGCGACCATCAGCTGCCTGCCAAGGGGAAACTGAGTCACATGGCGGGGAAGTGACTTGCCCAGGATTGCTCAGTGGCTGGGCTGGGATCAAACACCAGGTCTCTAGGGGGGCTGTGAGGTTAACCATGAGACCCGTCCTTCCCACCACGACGGTCGGACAGCCCCCTCCCTCCATCTGAAGCTCCCAAGCATGCCAATGATGTTCAGTCATCAACCCTGCACAGCTGCAGGATTTCCGTGCCTTCCCGGGGCAGACGGACCCCACCACGCGCCCACGTGGAGCACCGCGCTTCGGAGAGCGATTCAGACCCCACTTTTCTTCCAAACAGGGGCGACCCCCTGCCCCCTCCCCCCGGGGTCGGCAGAGCTGCCAGCTCCGAGTTTGAACCGTCAGCTGCTTCGGGGTTAACCACGCGTTAAGTAAACCCTGTGCAGCTGCACAGAACGCGCCAAACACCCCAGCTCCTGTCACACACCAGCGACTCGAAACAACCGCCAGGCTGGGACCGACCAGCGCCCTGACTGAGATTAGGATGGACACAGCCCCCCTCTGGGAGACTGTCCCACCCTGAAGAGCTCACAGTCTGAACAGGTGAGAGGGGAAACCGAGCCGGGGCGGTGAAGTAACTTGCCCAAAGCCACTGGCAGAGGCGGGATTAGAACCCAGCTCTCCTGGCTCCAGGACAGTGCCCTGGCTAGGGGAAGTTTGGCACTATCTGGGTCAGTCCCACTGCGGCAGGGGTGGGCGGTGTGGCCGGGCGGCGGGCCAGGCAGTCCCACTGCGGCGGGGGTGGGCGGCGTGGCCGGGCGGCGGGCCAGGCAGTAGCATTGTGTGTTTACTGTGTCCCCAAGGGCCCATGACACGCCTAAGCCATGGTGTGGCCATGCAGAGGGGCTGGGCCCCGATTGGAGCCCCCTGGGCCTGTGACGTGGGGGGAATGTGGCTCTATCTATCAGTGTGGATAGAACCGTGTCAGCTGCACCCCCAGTCTTAGCTCATAAGAGGGGTCCCCCCAGCTCTCACAGGGGCCCAGAAGCCACTGATCCTTTGCAAAGGGGGGCAACTATGGGACCATGCCATGGCTGGGTGAGCAGTGCGACAGGGGCCGTGACACGAGGAGCACACGGGTGGGTCTGGCAGCATGGATGGGACCATGGCATGTGTGACCATGTTACAGGACCCGTGACATGGGGCACACACGGGTGGCTCTGGCAGTTCAGGCCGGGGAACGGTGCCCACACCCTGTGGCCTGGGAGGGGCTGGTGGCCCCGGGCACTTACCATGCCCCCGATCTCCGTGTCCTGGTCATCGGTCAGGATCAGCACGATGTTGTGCGGGCTCCGCCGGCCCCCTCCTGCTGCGCCCCCCAGCACCAGCTGCCAGGCGGCGCTCAGCACCAGCAGGGCAGCACAGCTCGCCGGGTGCCCCATGGCTGGGCTGCGCCCCGCTGGCTGCACGGCCCCGAGCCCCCTGCCCAGCCCCTGCCCCCGAGCCCAGCCCCCAGCGCACTTTCAGGAAGCGCAACTTTGCCGGTCATATGAGAGTTGCAATTGCACAAATCACCACATGCTCGGCCCCGCCCCCTGGCAAGCCCCGCCCAGGCCCCGCCCCCTACGGGGGGGAGGGGCGCAGGGGAAGCAGCGGCCCGGGCTCGCACCCGGCACCCCCGGGGGCGTGGGCGTGGCTATATTTGCATAAGGGGCGCGGCTGCGCTTGGCTCTGACCCGCGGGGGCGTTTCCGCCTCAAGCTCACGCGGCGCTTATGAGCTGGGGAAGTTTGGCTGGGGGGGTACACAGGACCCCTCCCCCCCCATAGAGTTCCCCATTGCTCCCTCCCCTTGACCCGAGCCCCTGCTCCAGCCCCCCCCCTAAACCCCCATGCAATCCCCTCCCCCAGAGCTCCCATATAACCTCCCCCTAGCCCCATAACTTGCCTGTTCCCCACAGCCCTGGCCTGCCACCGCCCCCACTCCCTGACCCTGCTGAGCTTCCAGGGGGCCCTGCTGTGTGGGGGACCCTGTCACTGACCCCCACCTGTGTCCCCCCAGCTTCCTGCCTGGCCTGCCCGCGGTCCCGCTGGCCATGGCCCTGGTGCCCCTGAAGAAGAGGCGAAGGGCCCCGTCCCCACCAGCTGGGCCCCCGGACACTGGGCGCTTCCCCGCCGTGGTCCTGTGCTTGGTGGAGAAGCGGATGGGGGCCAGCCGCCGGGCCTTCCTCACCCAGCTGGCCCGGGCCAAGGGCTTCCGTGTGGACAGGGCCTATAGGTGAGAGAGATCAGCTGCCCCGGGCTGAGGGGGAGATGGGGCAACACCCACAGACCCCAGAGCTGTTGCCAGTCATTCCCCCCCCCAGCCTCACCCCGTTGACCCCTTGCAGCCCTCCGTAGCCCAGGGAGAGCAGCTGGCCAGCCTGGGCAGGACCAGGCACCTGTGACTCCAAGGCCTGGTAAAGCCCATACGGGCTGGGTGGCCCCGGCTACGCCCCTTCCCCCGCTCACTCGTCGGTGTCACCCATTACTCCTCCTCCCCCAACCCAGGGTTCCTGGGGCCAAGAGGGGAGGGGCACCCTGATTGCACCAGGCCTGGCCAGTGCCGCCCCTGGCCTGATCTCCCCCGAGCTGAGTGGGGTGACACGGGAGGGGGATGTGACCTGGTTGGGACACCGGGTCTGGCACCTAATGGATCCAGCTGAGTCTGGGCAAGACACTGGTGGGTCCAGGTGGGTTGGATCCCCCTTAGCTGGTACTGAGAGGTGTTTGGAAAAACCTACTGGGTCTCTTCCCTCCCCATGAGATCCCAGGGCTGGGACAGCAGGGGTTGTGGGTCGGGAGTGAGGGGCACCGGCAGAGCTGTGGGGAGCCCAGGGCTGGGGTAAGTGGAGGGGAGAGCCATGCTCTGTCCTAGCCTGAGCCCCCCAGACTCATGTTGCTCCCCCAATTCCCTCCTGGGGTCCCAGCCTGATGTCCCCTCTCCTCCCTTTCTCCCCCGCCCGGTGGCGGCTCCCCAGCGCCGCAGTGACCCATGTGGTGTCGGAGCAGAACTCTGGGGATGAGGTGGCCCGGTGGCTGGAGCAGCAGCGGGAGGAGTGTGGTGCTGGGGGGGACCCTGCCCTGCTGGACATCAGCTGGTTCACGGAGAGCATGGGGGCCGGACGGCCCGTGGAGATCGAGTCCCGGCACCGCCTCAGGGTGAGCTGAGCCTGGGGGGAGCCAGGGAATGGGGTGGGGGATCCCATAGAGAGGGCACAGACAAGAGTAGCCCAGCAGGGGGCACTGCGGGGAGCAGGGCGGGGGCTGGTTATGAGGCGCTCCTGGCACCTGAGCAGGAAGGGGAGATGGGAAATGCTGGGGGTTGGGCAGGGTGAAGGTCTCCTGGGTTCCTGGCACTGACTCCCCCCACTCTCCTTCCCAGGTGACCGCGCTGGCTCCGCTCGGGCAGCAGATGGCACCGTATGCCTGCCAACGCTGGACCCCGCTTCTCCACAGCAACCAGCCGCTGACGGTACAGGCTGCCCCCCGGGGCTGGGACCCCAGGACTCCTAGGCGGTTGAGGGGGCACGTTCTGGGGGTGGGAGCTGGGGCAGTACGGGCAGGGGAGGCGGGAGTTGAAGCTGGGGGAGGGGATTGGTCCTGGGGGCGCTCAGAGGCACTTGGGGTTCCCCTGGCTGCCCAGGGGCTGAACTCCATTTCCTGGTGCCCAACGGGGGGTGACTCTGCTTTGTCCCAGGAGGCGCTGGAGACCCTGGCGGAGGAGGCGGGTTTCAGCGGCAGCGAGGGGCGCAGCCTGGCGTTCACCAGGGCAGCCTCGGTGCTGAAGGCCCTGCCCGGCCGGCTCAGCGCCCTGGAGGAGCTGGGGCCTCTGCCTGGCATTGGGGAGCACTCCCGGCGGGTCATCCAGGTAACGCACGCGTACGCACGCACGCCCCACAGGGCCCTCGGGAGCCAGGCCTGGGGGGTGGCCTGATCTGGGGGTACTGAATCTGAGAGAGCCAGAGAGATCCTGCAGCTCCCCTACCATCCCTGCTCCCCCCAGCTCTGACAGTGTCCCTCAGCTCTGACCCACAGCCCCCTGCCATCCCTGCTCTGCCACCCAGCTCTGCCAGTGCCCCTCAGCCCCGACCAGCAGCCCCCTGCCATCCCAGCTCCCCCCAGCTCTGCCAGTGCCCCTCAGCCCCGACCCACAGCCCCCCTGCTGTCTCAGGTCGGATTTGGCACCAGGGTGTCATGTCCTGCAGCGAGTGGCTGGGCTGAGGGCACTGCTCAGGCCTCATGGAAGGGGGCAGGCGCTGGGCTCAGGGCGGTCTCTCTCGGGCAGGATGTGCTGGAAGATGGCGTCTCAGTGGAGGTGGAGAGAGTGAAGCTGTCGGAGAGGTACCGGACTATGAAGGTACCAGAGCTGGGTGGGGCTCGTGGGATGTGGGACCGGGTGCTGTTGGGGGGTGGCCTGGGGGCCTGGCACGGGGGCCTGGCTGCTGCCCCCTGCTGCTTTGAATGAGTGTCTGACGCCCCACGCTGCTCGTGCTCTGTGGATGGAGTTGGGAGGGTGGGTTCTGACCCAGAGGGGCGTGGTGCCAGCCTGTGCCACGGGGCTGGAGCTGGGGATTGGCTCGGACTCGGCAGCCCTCAGATTGATGCTGGCGTCCAAGTCTCCCGGCTCCATCGCGTTGCTTGCCCCCTGGGACCCTCCCCTGGCATCTCTATCACTCTAGGCTCCGTCGCCCTTCCCAGCCCGGAGCTGCCTCATCCGCCTGTGTGGAGCTTTATTCCACCCTGTTGGCGCTGCTCTGCCAGCGCTGCCCACCCCGTCTGCCCACGCAGGCTCCCCCTGAGCTCCCACGTCTCTGCCCCCGGGAACCCTGGCTGGTCCAGCGGGGGCTGGACTAGGCGATCTCTGGAGGCCCCAGCCCGGGGCAGCTGGGGCTCGGTTCCCCTTCGATCCTGAGCTCTGAGTGCAGGGGGTTGAGCTGGGGGCTGGCGTGGGGCACACACTGGGCTGAGCACACGCTGTGCCTGGCTTCAGATGTGGTGGTCACTGAGCTGGGGATTCGGCGGCTGCTCCCCGCTGCCCTCTGGTGGCTGCTTTAACCTCCTGCCGGCTCCAGTGGATTTATGGGCCCTGGCCATGGTGTTGAAAAGGCTTAGACCGGTTCCCTCCTGATGGGACTGTGGGTCAGCCATGACTAGACCCCATAGCATGTCTATTTCAGCCTCTCAGTGAGGGACCTTCCCGGTACAGGCTGGAGCTATAAGGTGTTTGATTGACAGGTTAATTATATGGTAGAGATGCCAGCTGAGCTGAAGGGGGATCCCCGTTAGCAGTATAGGGTCCAGGACACACACCTGAGCAATTACTAGAGACATGAAACACTGCTGGGGAGCTGGCACTAGCTCCCAGGTCTCCCAGCTCCTCTGATTCGGTTTCCTGAGCTAACGGAGCACTCCTACGGCTGCCACTGGTCGTAGCTGCTTTATCCTGGCTGCGAGTGCAGCCACTGGGGATGACATTGCACTGGTTCAGGCACAGCCAGCACCACCTGGAACCGTCTGGCTCCTGTCTCCTCAGCTCTTCACCAAGATCTTCGGGGTTGGGGTGAGGACGGCCAGCCGGTGGTACCAGGAGGGGCTCCGGACGCTCGTGGATCTGCAGGAGCGGAACACCAAACTGACCAGGCAGCAGCAGGCAGGTGAGGAACTGTGGGAGAAGCACCAGGACGGGCTGTGACACATCGAATAGGGGCTCTGCCCATAGGCTGCTGGACACGGACACACGCTGTGGGTCCCTCAGGCTTGTTCCTGGCCTGCACTGCCTGGCATTGTCCCACGGGCCCTCTGCGCCCTGGCCTGGACTCTGCAGACCTGGGAAGGATGAGTCCCCTGGGGCAGGGAGACATGAGCCGGGCTGAACCTGGGGTGCGGCTAGTTTGGTATTTGGGGCCCCCAGTAGCTTTCCATGGTGGCCGTTAGCTCCTGACGCGAGGCACTGACCCCGGCAGCTTCACAGCCAGCGCCGTAGCAGCCCATGCAGCGGGGCTTGGGGCAGACCTAAGGGAAGGGAACCTCGCACCCGTCTCCCGGCCGGTACCTCGTGCCCTGGGATCCTGAGCGACCCCGGCGGTTCCCCTGCAGGGCTGCGGCACTATGAGGACCTCAACACCCCGGTGGAGCGTGGCGAGGCGGAGTCCATCAGCCGGATGGTGCAGGAGGCTGTGCAGCGGTTTCTGCCCGGAGCCTCGGTGACGCTGGCCGGCGGGTTCAGACGGTAACGGGCTGGGGGTCTGCTGCCTCCCAAGTGGCAACGGCAAAGAAAGAACCAACGTCAGGTCTCCCTGGGAGCATGCGCGTGTGGGCGGCCATGCTCTCCCCAGCATGCATGGCCTGTGTGTGTGTGTGTGTGGCAGGGGGGGATCCCAGCCCCAAACCAGACAGGCCCCCACCTCTTAAACCCCCTGGGCATGAGAGATCCCTGCCGGCCCTGGGACGTACGGCGCCCCCTCTGGAGCTGACCTGGCTACTGCTGGGCTGGGCTCTACGTGCTGCTGAGTGACCTTCCGTTTCTCCCCCGCAGGGGGAAGCCACGCGGCCACGACGTCGACCTGCTCCTCACGCATCCCGAGGCTGGCAGAGAGGCGGGGCTGCTGAGCCGCGTCGTCAGCTGGCTGGACAGCCAGGTGGAGGAGGGGCGGGATGTGGGGGTTCAGATGGGGGGGGGGGGGGGGATCCCAGCCCGGGGGGGGGGGGGGGGGCGGGGGGTGAGGGTTGTGGGGCAAGCACTAGGCGGGTGGGGTGGGCAGCCCTGGAAATACCCCATGTGCCCCACGTGGCTGAGGTGCTGTCTGTCTCTCTCCCCACCAGGGTTTGATACTCTATCAGCACAGCCAGGAGAACAGCTTCGCGCTCCACGAGGGCCCCGAGCCGCCCGGGGGCAGGGACGTCCTGGACCGATTTGAGAGGTGCTTCTCCATATTCCGCTTGGAGGCGCAGGGGCACCTGGGTGCTGTCCGAGGCTGGAAGGCCGTCAGGGTGGACCTGGTCATGGCTCCAGTCGATCAGTTCCCGTTCGCTCTTCTCGGCTGGACTGGCTCCCGGGTAGGTGACTGGCCAGGGCAGGGGGAGCTGAGACACGTGGGCGAGGGCCGGACCTCTGGATCCCGGCATGGCAGGTGCCAGAGATGAGCCAGCCCCTACAGGGGAGGCTTTGGGTTCTAGATCCTAGCCCCGCTCCGGGGGACGTTCTAGATTTGAGCCCGTCCCACCCTATGGCAGGGTCCTGGGGGGGGTTTAGATCCCTGCCCTGCCCGTGCTGAGCTTTGAATCCAGATCCATGCAGCCCTTTCCAATGGGCCAAACGCCCCCTGAGTCCAGACGCCCCATGTGCAGGGGAGCGGAGATCTGAACCTGGGTCAGCGCTTCCCAGCTGGGTCTGAACCAGACCCCTTGGGCCCTGAACTCTGGCTCCGAGACCCTCAGCCTGCCAGAGCGACCGGCGCTAACTCCAGGCTCTGCGCCCTTCTCCCCAGCACTTTGAACGCGAGCTCCGGCGCTTCGCCGGCCATGAGAGGAAGATGGTCCTGAACAGCCACACCCTGTACGACACCAGGCTGGTACGGTGCTGCGCGTGGATGGGGACGCGGGGCTGAATGGATGGGGGTGCGGGGAAGCCTGGTCTGGGGTTTGATCCTGCCCCTGGTGGTGACGTGCCTGCAGAGACCCGGCCCCCATAGGAGCCCCACCCCCAGGCAGGTGGTTGCATCCTTTGCTCTGCAGGAGGGATCCCCAGGCCCTCGCTACCTCTCCCGAGGGGCACCAAGGTGCTGGGCCCTACCTACAACCCCTGCATGCCCTGGCACTGTCCTCTCCCAGACGCCTGCTCCCTGCCGGGCCTGCCATGAACCGACTCCCCAGGCATGGGCAGCCCAGTGATTGACAGGTCTGGATGGAGGGTCCCCGACCTCGGGGAGCAGCGAAACCCACGGTCCCTCTCACCCGGTCCAAGGGGGCAGCAGCCCTGGTATGCCCGGCGTAGCCCCAGCACGGCTGAGCTGACAGCGCGGGAAGCACTGGCCCCAGGAAAGCGCGGGGTGCGTGTGGTTTGGTGGATCCTCTGATGGTTGGGGACCCCCCTGCATGTGGAGGGGGAGAGTCGTGTGGCCGGTCCTGCGTGGCTTGCAGCGCGATGGGAGTGACAGTGGCCATGGCCGGTGCTTGCCGGGACAGAGACAGATTCTGGCCCCCTCCCCAGGCTCTCGCTGGCTGCCCATCCCCAGGAGGTGGGGCAATGGGGAAGGCAGCCAATCAGAGTGGCTTTCCCTGCACAGTGCTGAACTCCCCAGGCACGGGGAGCTGATGGCACATAGTGCCTCTGGGGCGGGACATTGGTGTGGGGGGCTGAGCAGTGCGGTAGCAGGGTCTGCATTAGCCCAGCTCCAGCTGCTGCGTAAGGACCCCCAACCTGCCCTGCAAGCTGGGATCGCCCCAGGGAGCTGCTCTCAGCTCGGGCACTGGTTTCTTTCCGTCCAGAACCTCTTTCTACCTGCTGCATCCGAAGAAGAAATCTTCCAGCACCTGGGCCTGGAGTATGTGCCACCCACGCAGAGAAACGCCTGAGCCCGGGACGTGGGGTACGTGCCCCCCCAGAGACCCTTCACTGCACAGGAATGCCCTCTCCAGCCCCGGAAACGCCCCCTACTGCCACCCGTGCTGGCTGACTCGTGTGTTCCCCAAGTGACCCAAGAGCTGATCAATAAACCCCTGGCCCCGCACTCCTGGCTGGCTGGTTGCTTGGTTCGGGGGAGGGGGGCGCCAGCAGCTCTGCAGGTCACGGTTCCTATCTGCCCCCCACCCACGCTCGCCAGCAGGGCTCTGTCTCCCTCCGTGGCAGTAGCAGAGGGATGGGGTCCCCTGGGGGTGGGAGTAGGGCCAGGCGGCTGGGTGCCCAGGTGAGAGGGGAGTCCAGGGGGCAGTCTGGGGGGGGGGGGGGGGTGAGTCCAGGGACTGCGTACAGCCGGGGCCCA
>NC_048299.1:141254415-141265474 GCF_013100865.1 Trachemys scripta elegans
GGGGGGGGGGGGGGGGGGGGGGGGGGGGTTGAGTCCAGGGACTGCGTACAGCCGGGGCACAGCACACAGCTGGCTCCCACGGTGCAAGACGAGGGCCCACAGTGGTGCCCAGGCCCCCTTGCTGAGGAGGCGGACAGGCGGGCTGTGCCATGTTGCGTGCCAAGGCCCGGGAAGCTATGCTGGCATCTCGGTGTCTCCTGCCAGGGCCCAGCTGGCTGGGCTCCGTGCCAGGCATGCAGCGGGGCTATGAATATTTCATGGTGGTTCCCGCCATGACCTCATCACAAACTACCCCTCCATCACACTCAAGCCTTTCTCCTGGGGGGCCGTGTCTGCCCCCCAGGGTCCCCGCTGGGGTCAGCCAGGGTTCAGTGCCTCCTGCCAGCGCAGCTCTGCGAACGGTGTGGGGGAGCGTTGGTGGGTCCCTGGGGCCTTCACCCTGCTGGGGGTGAGGGCGCAACCACACGGTCCCCACCCATGTCTTCAGGGGGTGAGGAGCTGGGTGGGAGTCAGGACTCCTGGGTTCCAGCCCTGGGAGGGGGTATAGGCTGGGCATGCGGAGGGGGGCTTCTGTCCCTACCCCTGGGAGGAGTGGGGTCCAGGGGTGGGATTGTATGTGCGTCTACTGCCCCGCGCCCCCTTGGGGCCTCTGATAGGCCCATGGGCGACTGGGCCTCGGCTCCCAGCTGTGCAGGGCAGTGAGCCAGGTGCTCAGCGCTATCCACCCATGCCTCAGTTTCCCTGCCTGACACTGCTGAGGTGGGGGAGGGGCTCAGCCCCATGTGGCTGGGTAAGCAGCTGGCTGCCTCTCTGCCCCCCTCTGGAGCAGAAATGGCAGATAACGAAATGTGAAAAGCATCACCTGCGAGCTGGTCTGCAAGCTGCTCCCCTGCATGACTGACGAGGTGGGGGGGTCCCAGGCGGCTCCTGGTACGTTTCCATTAGCGGGGTACAGGGCCCAGGCAGCAGCAGGAGCTCAGCAGAGCAGCTGCGGGGGCCAGACCGGGCACAATCCGAGGGCAGCTGGTACGTAGGCGGTGTCACGGAGTCCCCGGGCGATGCTCTGGAACTGCTCCCCATAAAGCCACTCAGGACTTTGCGGAGCCTCCTCTCCCTCGGAGCAGACCGTCTTCAGGGCAAGAA
Organism: Trachemys scripta elegans; assembly: GCF_013100865.1. Classification (NCBI taxonomy): domain Eukaryota; kingdom Metazoa; phylum Chordata; order Testudines; family Emydidae; genus Trachemys; species Trachemys scripta. Next base: position 141,255,559 of record NC_048299.1, read on the forward strand.
GCTCACACGGCTTCACCTCCTGGGTCTCTCCTGGGAGTATTCAGCATATGCCCCTCTGTGCGCTTCCCACAGCGAGTCCGCCCCGGTGGGGTCCTGGGGAAGCCAGAGGGTCCTGCACCCCCAACTTCGCAGTCAGACGTGACTCTCAGCCAGCCAGTAAAACAGAGGTTTATTAGATGACAGGAACATAGTCTAAAACAGAGCTTTTAGGTACAGGGGCGAACGGGACCCCTCAGCCAGGTCCATTATGGGGTTCAGAGAGCCAGACACCCACGTCTGCCCTCACTCCTAGTCCTCAGGTAGCTCCAACTCTGAAACCCCCTCCTTCTCCCGGCTTTGTCTCTTTCCTGGGCCAGGAGGTCACCTGATCTTTGTTCACCTTTAGCTATTTCCTTGCAGGGGAGGGGCCCTGGCCATTTGTTGCCAGGGAGACAGTGTCAGTGATTTATGCACAGTGGCCTTTCCCCACCACCTAGAGACTTAAGAAATGCATAGGGGAAACTGAGGCACTCACACAGTATTCAGAGGAAACATTAAGAACAGTCCTACTTCGTCACAGGGAGGTCTGGGGGTAATTGCAGGGTGGGGGCTGGGCTTGCTGGGGAAGGCTGTAATTTGTGCAGCGGGGTGATCAGCATTGGGGGCGGGGGCACCTGGCTCACTCCTGTCTGCACTGGGCTCACCCTGGCTGTGCCAGGCCGGCCTTCCCCGCTCAGTCAGGGATTGGCAGAGCAGGGCCACATCTGGGAGTTTCCCAGGTGGGGGAGGGGGCTCAGGAGCCCAGTTCTTGGAGGGGCTGGCACCCTGTACACCCAGCTCACCCCCACCATGGGCAGCCTCAGCCCCCTTCCTGCCCCATAGGCTGAATGAATGGAATCCACCCACCCCCCCCCCGGATCCTGCTATTTATGGGCATGGGCCCCAAGTCCTTAGGCAGGGGCTGGCACCTGGGCTGGGCACTGGCACCTGGGCTGGGCACTCACACTCAGACAGTGCTGTGCCTAACCCCTAGAAGTGTTGGCACCCAGGGGACCCCTGAGCTGTGTGCTCAGGCTGCCCCCCATGCATGGGGAGAGCTGGCATGTGGGCCAGAAAACCAGCTGCCTCCGTCAGCCAGGAGTGAAACGTAGGGGGGCGGGGGGCCTAGGCCCTGCCCCTCAGAAGTTTTTAGCTCTTGCTGGTCGGGGCCTCCAGGCATTTGCCAGGCTTAGGGCGGTGCCCGTCTCTGCCCAGAGTTCTCAGCCAGAGCGAGCGACGCGCCATGTTGCAGCCAGGGCATCTCCTGGGACGTCAGCTGGGTTCGTGGCCCCGATGTGGGGCAAGGACTTGATCCCTCGTGCCCCATGAGTGCCCAATTGCCGGGCCGTGGGCTCTGCAGGGGTGGGGAGCTCAGCCGCTCCTGCTGGCACCGTTCTGCTTTGTATAAATAATCAGCTGGTAGCTGGGCCAAGCTGGGAGGGTTCCCAGACCGTGTCTGCACTCGGCACGGGACCATGCTCCCATGGGTGTGGGGACAGGCCGCAGGGCTGAGTCGTGCTCCTAGGCAAGCCTATGGGGGTGGGCACCGGGGGGTGGGGGGAGCACTTTCTGTGAGACCCCCGCCTTGGGAGTGCCTGGGCTCCCAGCAGCTTGTTGGCTGTGGGGCAGCCCCAGAACTCAGGCTCCTTTGCACAGGCCGGCCAGTGGAGAGGTGGTGCCTGCAGGGTCAGGTGCCAGCTGGGCAGGGGGTTGTCAGTGCTGATGGCGGATGCCCCTTGGCACTGTTGTGGGCCTGTCCCTGCCCCCCAGAGGGGAGATGCCACTAGCTGCAGCTTGGCAGGCCTGGGTCACATCCTGCTCCAAACAGGCCCCCGGCGTGGCCCTGGTCTGTCACCAAGCCCAGCTCCTGTCCCCTCCCGGCATGACCCCAGCGGGAGAGGCTGTGGGGACACTGGGGATCAGAGCTGCGGGGGGGCAGACAAACCAGCTTGCACTGCCTTGGCCCTGGGGTCAGTAACCCCCGGAGTAAGGCCCCTGGCTGGCTCTGGGGGGATTCAGCCCAAGTTCTCTGCATAAGTGAGCGGCTGGGAAGTGCTGGCGGTTCTGGCCCTAGAGGGGGGCAAAGAGCCGGCCTGGGCCTGCGACGTGCTCCCAGGAGGCAGCAAGCTGAGCCACGAGCAGGCCTGGAGCCTGACATCCCACCTGGGCCGCCTGCCCCCCTGGGGTCTCCTGCAGCTGGGCTGGGCTCTGACTGGCTGCTTCCCAACTCGCGCAAGCAAGAGGGCAGTGCCGGGACAGGGAGATGGGACAGAGCTCAGCAGGTGTGGGGCTGTGCATGCTGTCCCCTGCCTGCCTGTGCCCTGGAGGGACCGACAGCTCCCCACTGCCCACATTCAGCACTGGATGGCGCCGGGGGGAGTGAAAATGGGTCCAATGGCTGCCAGTTTCTCGGGGACTTCAGGAGCTGTGGACAATTCTCTACCCGCTTCTCAGGGCAGCTGCCAATGTGGAGAGGGCCGTGCTCTCAGAGTGTATCCATGCAGGGGGCTGGGGTTCCCGTCGCGGCTGCTCCCAGGAAATGGACCCATTGGGGCAGGGCAGGGCGGACGCGTGAGGGGCTGATAGTGGGCACTGCTGCAGGAGAGCTGGGCCCAAGGCCTGCTTGAGGACAGCAGCAAGGAAAGGGACAGATGGGGCAGAAGGTGGGCTTGGGGGCAGAAGGCTTATGGGTCCAGGGTGGGAGTCAGGAGAGCTGAGCTGGCTAGGTGAGCTCCTCGGGGCAGTGCCCAGCACTGGGAGGGGGGGGGGCACCTCATTCAGAGCCGCTACTGCACCAGGACAAGGGGCTGAGCTGGAATTCAGGGGGCGGGGAGCAAATGGGCAGGAGTGGGGGAGGGGAGGCAGCAGACTGCAAAGGGCGGGGGGAAAGCGGGAGAGGGAATGAATGGGGGGGGGGGCACTGCAGAGATTCTCTCAGCCTGACACTAATTTTTGAAGCCTCCCTTAATTATTTAGCGCTGGCTGCCCCCGGGGAGGGCGAGGGGGAGGTCAGTGGGTTGTGAACTCTGGGTGAACCTGAGCTACTGAATCTGTGTAATTGTGTCACACACACCCATGGGGGAGGGGGGAAAGAGCTGGCACATTTAAAGGGAACGTGTCCCTTTGGCGGGCAGGTAGGATGGGCTGGTGTGCGGAGGGGGGGGTTGTTTGGGCCCATGTGCAATGCTCAGGCCAGTCTCCATGCGTGGGGGGCCACGTCTAGGGCCCCTGAGGCTCAGGAGAGGGGCCAAGGGCGAACTCAGCCCCCTCCCCACCCCACACACGCACCAGAGGACGGACCACACCTGAGCACTGGGCCTGGCACCCTCCGACCCTCAGCCTGCACTTTGCATCCCTGCATTAAAGTCTGGTGGTTACAGCACAGAACGGGGAGCTGGGACGCCTGGGTTCCATCCCCAGCACTGGGAGAGGAGTGGGTGCTAGTGGCGGGGAGCTGGGAGCCAGGACGCCTGGGTTCTATCCCTAGCTGTGACTTGCTGTGTGCTTTGGTGTAAGCGGGTGAGCAGCTATTCCTGCTGGCGAGGGGGCCCATGATGGGGAGTCAGGGACATGGGGCTCTGTGTGTGGCAAGGGTGGGGCTGGGCACGGCCCATGCCAGGCGAGGGTACCCTGGGCTGGGAAAAGGGGGAGCTTTGGGGCAGGGAACCTCCCCCGCCGCGCGCGGCTCCCGATGCAGCATGGGGGGCGGAGGCGGGGACGGGGCGGTTCGGGGGCGTGGCCGGCGGGTTACAAAGACGCTGGCCCCGGCACCCCAGAGCAGTGCGGACTCCCGGACTGCAGGAGCCGTCCCGCGTACGGGACGGGTCGGGTCGGGGTCCCAGCGGCGGCTTGGCGGTGTCGCTTCGCGCCCGGACCAGCTCGTGAGTTGCAGCCCCCGGCCGGCCGGATCCCGCCCCCACCCCGGCTCCGAGGGGAGTCCCAGGTCCAGTTCCAAGTTGCCGCCTCCCCTGGGCTGGGATCCTGCTCGGACGGAGCGAAAGACACCCAGGGCAGCTGGGGAAACTGAGGCAGGGGCAGCTGGAAGCGGGGGCGCCGCAGTGTGAGCGGCCCGGGCGACTGGACCCGAACACGTGATCGCAGGTGGCATGTCCCCAGGACAGCGCCGGGACATCCCGGGGGGAGCCTCCGTGTGACAACCCGCTCGGGAACTGGGGGAGGCCGTGGGGCAGGGAGGGACGGATATGGGGGGGCTGTAACCCAATTGGGGTTGCTCCGGGGGATCTGGCTCAGGCTGCCCGGGACAGGCGGTGTTAGGTCACCTGCCCCGCCACTTGACTCGTCCCTGTGGCCGGGATCGCCCCGGGCCTGGGCAGGTGTTTTTAACCCTTGTCTCGCCTGGCGGGCTCGGGGGGGGGGGGGCCGGGTGGGGGGGGGGCTGGTGCTGCTGGGGCCGATCGCCGCATCTCTTTAAACCACCGAAAGGCCTAGACCCATAGACCCGACCCCACTCCCAGCACAAGCCGGGGCCGTGTTGCTACATCAGCGCCATGGGGGATTTCTGCCCCTGGCTCCCATCCCGTACGGGAACTCCGCCCCGCCCCCCAGGTGAGAGACCTGCCGGCTCCTTGTCTGGCACCTCCCCCCCTGCTCACCCCCCACGGGGGGCACCTTCCCCGGGAGAGCGGCACCAGGCTGGCGGGGCCGGAGCAGGAGCGAGGGGGAGGACAGGCCCCGGTCCAGATGCCCTCTGGGGGAGGCAGATGGGGCCCGGGTACTTGGTACGGGGCTGTCCCGGGCTGGGTCCCTGGTATGACGCCAGCCGGGGTCATGGGCACTGGGTGCCCCCCAGGAAAGAGGCGCTGGGGCTCGAGCCGGGCCCGGGGTGCCCGGGCTAGGAACTGCCGGGACCAGGGGTGCCAGGCTCGGCCCAGACACGCCAGGGCACAAACTGAGCCCTGGTGCTCCCTCCCCTCTCCTCGGCGGGCAGTTGGACCCCCGGCTGGGTCCCTGGGGCGCTGCAGCTACGTGGGGCCCCGCGGGCTGGGGCTCAATCTCCCCCATCCCCATAGTGAGGCGTTTGTCCCTTTAAACCCTCCGCGACCGCAGTGACAGTCTGCGCCGCCCCCCGGCCGCCTGGTTCCCCCTAATTAGCAGCATCCGCCAGGAAGAGGGGATCGTCCCGCGGGGCCCGCCTCACTAGAGCAAGACACCTCATCGAGCCAAACAGCGTCCCCCCGAGAGACGGGCAGGCCCAGCCCCCGGCCCTGCCCCAACCCCTCCCGGGCGGGCGTCACTAGCCCCAGGGGGAGCTGAGAGGGGAGCTCCAGCCAAGACCGCGCAGTTCCTTAACTGCAGAGCCGGGGAGAGAACCCAGGAGTCCTGCCCCCCCCCCCAACCACCACTCCCGTCCCTGAGCCGGGGATGGAACCCAGGAGTCCTGGCTCCTCCCTCCCCCCCCCCATTCCCCTTCCAGAGCCGGGGCGATCACAGTGGTTCGGTCTGTGCCCGAGGCGGATGCCGGGTCTGTCCGGGCCCGGCTGTGACGGGGACTGGGCCGTTCCCAGCAGGGTACCCGTTGACCCCTGGCCCAGCCAGGCTCCCCAAGCCGGGGAACGCGCCCCCCTCCCGGCCGGCAGCTGGGGGCCTCCCCCGCAGCCCAGGGCGCTGAGAGCGGCACCGCCAGCCTCGATTTCCCCTCGGCCTGGGGAGCGGAGTTTGCTGGGTCTCGGCAGCCCCCGCTCCCCCGCGCGATGTCCATAGCGACACACCTGTCCCCCCCTTCCCCCCCGGCCGGGATACGGGGCTCGACGCTCGGTGACGCCAGCCGGGCTCCCCGGGGCTTGGTTAGGGCGTCAGGCGGGCGGGGGAAGTGCGTCGCCGAGGATCCCTCGTGGCCCGGAGCAGCAGCTCCTGTGGGGCGGGGCTGGCTGGGCACCTGGGGGTGTTTGTGTGTGTGGGGGGTGGGGGGGAGCTGATCGCTGCACGCGGGGTTGGAAGAACCCCCCCGCACATTGGCAGGGGGGTCACTGCGGGTTTAAACTGGTGTAAATGGGGGAGTCTGGAACGTGGAGTCTTTAAATGCAGCTTGGAGGAGCCGCGTGACCCCGCCGGAGGCTCTGGGGGACGGGGGGGCTGGGCCTGTGGGGAGTACATGGCTGACGCGGTGGGGCTGGTGCGCTCTGTGGGACCCTACATGCCAGGAGATACCTGCCACGGGGGCTGTTATTTCATCCCGGTGGGTCCTGCTCCATCCCTGGGCTACTCCTGCGGGGGATGGGGGGAGCCGTGTTAGTCTGAATCCCCAAGAACAACGAGGAGTCCGGTCGCACCTTAAAGACTAACTGATTTCTTTGGGTATCAGCTTTGGTGAGCTATAACCCACTTCTTCAGCTGCAGGGAGTGAAAATGACAGATACCGTCACAGACATACTGACACACGGAGAGGAGGGAGAACCAGTGATGACAAGACCAATGCAGCCAGGGGGGATGTGGGCCACTCCCAGTAATTGAGGAGGCGTCAATACCAGGAGAGGGGAAATTACTTTTGTAGTGATGGTGTTAAATTCCCTCTCCTGGTATTGACGCCTCCTCAATTACTGGGAGTGGCCCACATCCCCCCTGGCTGTATTGGCCTTGTCAACACTGGTTCTCCCTCCTCTCCCTGCGTCAGTATGTCTGTGTCTGCACCTGTAATTTTCACTCCATGCAGCTGATGAAGTGGGTTATAGCCCACAAAAGCTGATACCCAAAGAAATTGGTTAGTCGTTAAAGTGTGACCGGACTCCTGTGCCATTGTTTTTGTACTGGGGCTGGGTGCTGGGACATGTTTTCCGAAGCCCCTGGGGGAGATCCCAGTGGGGTCCCGAGCCAGGGAAGATTTTCCATGGGACCAAGGCTCTCCCCTTGCTCAGCTGGCAGGCCAGTGCCCTCCTGCACCAGGACAGCAGCAATGCAGCTCAAAGCTCTGCCCCCACTGCCAGCCCACTGCCCTGAGGTTAGTCCCTCTGCTGGAGTGGGGAAAGGGAGGCAGAGAGGGAACGGGACCTGCGGGAGGTTGCAGTGTGAGTCAGTGGCAGAGGTGAGAACAGAACCCAGGTCCCTTGAGGCCCGTGTCACCTAATCTCCTAGCTCTGGGCTCAGCTTGTCCAGAACCTAGGGGGACTGGTCTCTACTGGCCCCTTGTCAGGGCTGCTCCGTGGGTCGGGAACAGGAGGGCGCAATTCTTCATGCCCACACGTCTGTGTCTGTGTCTGCCCACACCTGCCTCTGCTCAGCCAGTGCAGCCCAGCCCCATGCAGTCACAGCTTGTGCCATCTCCTACCTGCCCTGCCTATGGACAAGGGCCCAAGGCACAGGCCTTCCAGCCAGGGATGGGGGAACAACCTGGGGGTGAGGGCTGCCGAATCCCGCAGCGAACGGCAGGTAGTTTCCAAAGCCTGGGAACCTGTCTGCACAGCAGCAACTTTCCAGGGCTGGAGTGAAAGTCCCCTGAGCTCAGGAGTGGGGCCCTGCCTTCACAGCTCCCCCATACATGAATGGTTGGCACTGCAATGCTATCAGTGGCCACTAGAGGGCAGGCATTGGCCCACAGTGTCCTTCATGGGGCGAGGAGCAGCTGGGTTGGGGGCTCGGGCCTGGGCCCCAGGCCAGCCCAGCCCAGCCCAGCTGATCAGGAGGGGCTGGGGAGCAGGGCCCAGTAGCAGAATGGAAATCCCGCCGCTCAGCTCCTTCTCACGTCCCTGCCCAGGATAGGCACCTGGGGACCATGAGAGACCATGGAGCCCACCCCATTGCACTGGCCCCACTGGTCTGAGCTGCTCCAGCTGACGCCCCATTTCTCCCCTTCCTCCCACAGGTGGCCACCAGCCCTGGGCTGCTCCAGGCATTGAGGAGCGGGATACTTGAACAAGGGGCCCAAGAGAGAGCGGCGGCAGGAAGCCGACTGGGGCCATAGTGCTCCGCTGCCCCTCTGAGCGGAGACTGTGCCAGGGAAGGGGCTCTGCCAGCCAGGATCAGGGTGGGACCCTACTGGGGGCAAGGGAGGGGAGCCCCTGGAGTTAACCCTGCTCATAGAAGGGAGTTGGGTGTGAGCTGAGCAGCCTTTAGTCTACGCAGCAGACCCCCAGCTCCTACCAAGAGCCCAGTCTACTTGTGCCCATCTATCCTGGGCAAGGGCAGCCATGGCCTGCTGGTGGGCTGGCTGGCTGCTCCTGCTGGTGGAGGCTTGGGGGGCCCACCTGGCGCAGGGGATGCTGGAGCCCTGGGCCCAGGAGGCTCTGTGGCTGGGAAACACATCCGCGTTCCAGGCCAGCAGCCTGCAGCGCCGCCTGCCTCAGGGGATCATCATTGGGGTGCGGAAGGGGGGCACGCGGGCCCTGTTGGAGATGCTGGCGCTGCACCCCCAGGTGGCCGCTGCCCGTGCCGAGGTGCACTTCTTCAACCGGGAGGAGAACTACCGCCGGGGGCTGGGCTGGTACCGCCAGCAGATGCCCCTCTCGCACCCCGGCCAGCTCACCGTGGAGAAGACCCCAGGCTACTTCTCCTCCCCGCGGGCCCCCGAGCGCGTCCGCGCCATGGACCCTGCCGTGCGGCTCCTGCTCATCGTGCGGGACCCAGTGGAGCGGCTGGTGTCAGACTATACCCAGATCCTGCACAACCGCCGGGCACGGCGCAAGCCCTACCCGCCCCTAGAGCGGCTCCTGCTGCGGGGGGACCGGGGCCTCGACACCCGCTACAAGGCTATCCAGCGCAGCCTCTATGCCCTGCAACTGGCCCGCTGGCTGGCCGCCTTCCCCTCGGCCCACATCCACGTGGTGGACGGGGGCGGCCTGATCCGCGAGCCCCTGCCCGAGCTGCGCCGCGTGGAGCAGTTCCTGGGCCTGGCACCCAGCCTGGGCCCCAACAACTTCTACTTCAACCAGACCAAGGGCTTCTATTGCCTGCGGGCTGGGGCCCGCCAGCGCTGCCTGGATGAGTCCAAGGGGCGGCCCCACCCGCCCATCACCGAGCAGCTGCTGGAGCAGCTCTGCACCTACTTCAGCGCCCACAACGAGCACTTCTTCAGCCTGGTGGGGCGCACGTTCAACTGGTGCTGAACTGGGCAGGGCCTGTGGGGCCAGACCCCCCCAGTGTGCCGAGCCCTGCGGGGACAGAGCCCCCTCCCCAGGGCAGAGGCTGTGAAATGAGGGGAGGGGGAGTTGGTACCACAACAGGCTGGGCAGCTCTCCCTGCCCCCCCAGCTCAGAGGACTTAAGTGCTCAGAGCAGGCTGTGAGGGGGCTCCTGCTGGGGCTGTATCCCCTGGACATGAGAGGGTAGATGGGAAAGGGGGTGGGAGAAACCAATCAGGGCAGGAGTGGGTGGCTCCCCCCCCCTGCAGGGACAAGGCAGAGGCCCACAGCTGCCCCGGAAGCACACTCCTAAAAGGGTCCAGAAAGAAACATTTGCCCTGCAGAGCTGTGGGGCAAGGCAGGTGGGATGAAGGGACAGGGGGCTTCTACAATTCAGGGCATCTTCCCCCTCAGGCCGCCAGCCCCCCACCCATCACCTCCCGGGAGGGCAGGAGACCCACCTCTCCCAACAGAGGCTGCCTGTTTTCCTGCCCACTCAATTCCCCAGTCAGCCTGCAGTGCCTTCTTTGCGGGCTATACGCAGTGTTACAGGCCCCAGCTCTTCCTAAGCAAGCCCCAGCCTAAGGCAAAAACCCAACAGACACCCCCCTCCCTTGGTTTAGGAGTTGTCTTTTGCAGCCCAGGGGTGTCAGGCTCACTCTGGCTGGGGCAGGCTGGCAGCTGAAGCCAGGTGCCCCCTTATCCTGGCTTTTGACTGACTCCTGCCTGGAGGGGAGCGCAGAGCAGCATGTGGTCACAGTGCAAGCCATTCAGGCTGCAGCCCACAAGACTTCCTGCTTCCTCCCCCCCCCCCCCCCCCCCCCCCCC
>NC_048299.1:141265574-141334545 GCF_013100865.1 Trachemys scripta elegans
CCCCCCCCCCCCCCCCCCCTCCCCAGTGGACCAGAAGCCCAGCCAACACCAAGCCCAGCTGCTCCATCTCCGCTGCCCCCTGGTCACTGCACATTGGTGCCTGTGGAGCAGCTGGCCCTTCCCCCCCCCCCCCGGGCAGCCAGCTCCTCCCTCAGGCAGAGCACCCAGGCCTTGCAACTTTGCCTGCACAGGTGTAACAGCAGCTTAGTGCAAGGTGGTTATTGCCCTCTAGTGTCTGGTTCTGGGAACTACAGGTACCTGCTACCACTGTAGCCCAGTTGCATCATTAGAAATGGCAGTGGGGTGTGGTTCTGGTGCTGGAATCACTCAGAGCCCAGGGGTAGACACATTTCACACACCCCCCCACCCTGTTACATAAACTCAGAACACAGCCTCATAACTCTAGTACTGAAGTATGCCCCTGCCAGCACAAGTGTTAACACCTAGCACAAGTGTTAACAGCGCCACCCCCCCGTCCTGCATGGGGTTTGAGCCATTAAAGCCCCAACTGCCTTGGCCTTGCAGCCAAGGAAATAGGGATGAACTCCCTCAGCTATAGCACTAGCTAGGAGCACACAGAGCAGCCCCAGAACAGCCCATGGGGGTCACACTGCTATGCACACAACCTCACACCCAGCCTGTACCTCAGTTCAGCTCCTGGGGTTCCCTCCCACAGGTAACAAAAGTGACTGTCTTTTCATTCTTGTATCCCACTGAGTGGCAGTGCTCTAACTCTTTGTCTGACAAAAACTTTGCCATGGGTCTGCAGCACATGTCAGGGAGACCCAGCTGAGCGGAGGCAGTGGCAGTGCTGGCACTGAGGATGGCTGCTGCCTGCTGAACATGGATTACGTTTGCTGAGATTTTTTTAATTGGGTACAACAAACACTAGGGAAATGGTATCAACATTGTTGGGGTGGTTTGTTCCCCCAACCAGTTCACTCAGTGCATGGTAATGAGGCACAGAATTGAGTCCTGAGCAAAAATCTCAGGGTCAAATTCCAATTTAGGTCTTTGCTCTGTAATAGAGACAAGAGGAAAGTTCTTCCCCTCCACCCAAAGCTTTGAAACAAGAAAATTTTCCCTCTAAAAAAAAATATATATATTTGAATGGAAAATGTAGTTAAAATTCTTGCACTGATGGGATTAGATCCAATACATGCCACTGGCAGGAGTGTGAGGATTGATTTACCACCCTGCCCGTTGCCCCAAACATCCTGTTACGTAACTGCCAGACCAGACACGAGAATGGAGATGGTTATTCCTAGACTGACCACTTCTAATGTCAATTCCAGGTCTGACCTGAATGGACATTACCATGCTGAGCACCTTCCCCAGGAACCTGTAAGAGCTCCACGCGCTGAGGGCTAAGAGGATGGGCCCCTGGGAGGCAGCCATAAAGAGCACTCTATCAAGTCTCCGTCCCCTATGTACATATTTTAGATTATGTTTAGGTCACTCCTTAACCTCTTTGAAGAGTTACATAGCTCCAACTCCTGGAGTCCCTCACTATAAGGCATGTTTTCCAACACTAACAGTTCTCATGTCTCTCTTCTCAACTCTCTCCAATTTTTCAGCACCTTTTGTTAATTGTCGACACCAGAGCTGGACACAGTATTCCAGAAGCAACACCAGTGCCAAATACTTTCACAGTTTAGCTGTTTGATGCAAGAGCCCCATTTTCACTGTTTTGATCTCAGCAGCACTGTTTCAGAGGTTTAGAAAGCCAAAACCATATAGATAGTTCCCTCCCCTCCTCTAAGTACTGGTATGTAGCATTTACTGTTTATACAAGACATGGCAGATAATGGACCTTTAGAGTTCTTCAGATTCAAAGCTTTGAAAAAAGGCCAATTCTAGAGCAGGCTGAAAATATTTAAACCAGTCTGATCAGCATTATAAGATACACTAGTCTGCACATTTCACCACACCAAGCTATTTTGCCACAGTCCTTGCTGCTTTCATATTCAAACACAAAAAGTCTCTCCTCAGATCTGACAGTGTTTGGTGCAGTGATAGTTCTCATAAGTGAAAACTTGTTCTCATGGGGAATGACTGGTAGATAAGTTGGTGGGTAAAAAAAATAAAACCTCTATCTGAATTGAAACTTATTTATCAATGCACAGATCCGTAATATTTTTGCTGTTGTTACAAAAAGTGATGGACTCAGAATTGTGCCAACATTAACAACATCCACCAGGATGGACTTGTGCTAAATAAAATATGAAAGAATCAGATGCTTTCAAGCAGCCATAAGGGGATGGAAATCAGAAACTAGTTAAATGACAGTTTACACTGTCAAAAAAATTTGCTCATTTAATCTCTGAAGCAGTAGGCAGAAGCTATAGATTTCAGCCCCATTTTCACCTCAGCATTTGCTCAGAAAGTGTTTTAAGGAAAGATCGTACTTGCTGTTTGAACAGCATCTTAAAACGGTCTCCCTAACCAGAAGCTTTTGTTAACAGCAAGCGTCTCCGGGACTACAATACTCTTACCAAAACTAATGATTGCAGGTGAAGTGTCTTAAATGATGCTCAGAAGACCTAGCTTGAAACAAATTGAGCACCAAGCGTTGAGCACTTGAACTATGTCACTTATTTCAAAGGTGCTGAGCACATCTCACTCCCATTGCCTTACGTGAGAACTGCAGATGATCAACACCTTTTTTTTTTTCATGGCTAAGAAAATAAGTACATTTTGTAAAAAATAAAAAAAAAAATTAAAAAAATGAAGCATTATCACAGGTCTCTAGGGCAGTGTGTTAATCCACGCACATACACTTTCTATTGTTTAAAATGTGCAGTATCTGTGATCCTTACTAGTGACAACAGGTATACTTAACAATGGAAAATGCTTTCTAACCGTTGTGGTCAGCCCCTCCATTGACCTGTCAGCAGCAGTGATAGCAGAGCTGCTATCAGAAACACAAGTCAAATAGTTTCTTCCTTTAGATACTTGTGGTGTCCTCAGCTCTTGCAATGCAACTGGAACCCTGAATTCAGATCTTGGCAGATAAGTGAGAGAATGATTTTCCAGCAACATTTAGTAAGTGAAATTTTAAGTAGCAAATCAACTTTGTCATTACTTTAACAGTGATAGCATTTACCTTTTAATAGATTCCTATACTATAGGCCAATTCAATTTTTTTTGCACCATTAAAAGTTTACTCATTTGCTACCAAGATTGCCCATGCCATTCAACAGGTTATATTACAAACCATCCAAGTGAAGTAGTCATGGATGTGGCTGATCTAAAGAGGGAAAGAGCTTTTGCCTGTATACCTAGTCCAGTGGAGTTTGAGGGAGCCAGCTTCACAGAGAAGATGTGAAGTCTCTACTACATGATTTTTGCACCTGAACACCACGAGAGCAAATTTTGTAAAAAATGGTTTTATCAGTTCCATTTTTGTATAAAACACACGGGAGAAACCTAGCCAATCAACACACGAATTGCTGCCACATGACAAGATACTTTTTGTCAAACTTTGAATCTAAAGAACATACAAATGTTTTCTCATGTCTACAGTCAATTGTCTATGCTCTTCCATTTAACTATTTCTTAAAAAATTCCACATATCCCCATATTTCTTCTGTCCCAGTTACAGTACAATGACAGGGAGGAAGAGGGTTGGTTAAAACTCCTCTCTATGCAGTTTTCTGCTGTCCCTTCTTTCCAATCAGAGACTTATGGATGTGAGGGATTACACCTGCAAAGAGAACAATGGATTAGAATAGTGGTGCACACGACATTTTTCAACAGAATAAGTTCTGTTAGTTCAAAGGTTTGTTCGTTGCCTGAATAGCTAGAAAGCTTTCAGTGTTCTGTTCTCTAAGTTTTCACCTTTTCTTGTTCTTTGACTATCCTAGAATCCCCCGATTATAATGCACATTCTCCAGCGGTAATTTCATCCCACCCCAATGGATCCCACCTTATGTCAATCATAGGTTTATTGATCCAACAGCTCATTTCTAAGCTGTAAAGCTAAAATGGAAGTTGTAAGAGTACATGAAACAGACATAATTAAGTTGCCCTATACTTACTCCTAAGGTTGATTACGGCGATGTCTGCAGGTAGAGCAGGCTGTAGAGCACAGACACTGCACGCTCAGCTAGCACAGGCATAATGGCAGTGTAGATAGAGAGGCACTGCTTAGGCAAGTGGAGTACAGATATGCCAGAACCCGGGAGTACATACCCAACACAGCTCTCTACATGCCCAAGTAGTGCCTCCCAATTCTACACTGCTATTTTTCTGCAGCATACTGTCCTGCTGCCAGAGCCTTTCCCCATCACAGTGAAAAGTTCAGGTAGCAAGGAAAGGCTCTTGCAGCTCCCCAAGCAGAGCCTTTTACTGCTGTGGGTAGTTACATGGTGCAGAGTGGACGCAGCCTGCTTTTCACTGCAGCACGTAGCTACATGTACCCTGCATGCCACCTGGCATATCCCAATATTCCATGTATCTCAACAGAACATCCACAAAGGAAAGCACAAAGGCATGGATGCAGCAACAGAAGAGTTAAGTAGGACCATTCATCTACGTCTCTCAAATTACTGCATGCTATTTTGTACAGTATAGAATTACAACGAACTCAACATCGTTATTACACGATATATGAAGAGCACTTCTGTGAAGCTTAGTCTTCTTCCTACCTAAACTGCCTCATACAGCCCAGTTCTATCTGTAAGGAAAGTTGCAGTAAAGAAGTAAGGGTTATAAAGAGGGAGGGTGGACAGAGAAGCTGCAATCCTAGGATCTTTAATAAAAGTGAAACAAATCCAGATTTCCCTCAATTTACAGTTACTTTAAGTTTAATGCTCATGGAAGGTGCGAAGTGGATTATCCATAGAATATGCACTACAATGAGAAGAGTAATTCAGTGGCCCATCCAGTCCTTTCTATGAGGCTGCCAAATTTCAATTGCTATGCTGTTTTAGATGGAAACCGATAAAACTGGCCAGAATGTCTGCCATTATTGATCTATGTGAAGTAGTGTGACAGAAGAAATTAAAGTGACGTTAACTTATTGTCTGTCATCTTCCTTGCAACTGGCTGTGCACTTTTGTATCAACCCAGTCAGTTATGAAGCCCAGCTATACCTACCTCCACCAGCAATGGTAGCTTTAATAAGGGAATCCAACTCTTCATCCCCACGAATAGCAAGTTGCAAGTGACGAGGAGTGATACGCTTTACTTTGAGATCCTTGGAGGCATTACCTGCCAACTCCAGCACCTGACAAATTAGGAGGCTATTTTAGTAAGAATTAGACCTGTTAAAGTTTACAGAAAGCAAAACGTGGTGTCAGCTGGAACATGAAATCATGAACAACTCTCAATTAGGTACTTACATGATGCGCATTACTGCAGTATGCAAGTGCCTCAATATCTAATGTATTTATCTTCATAACACCCCTGTGCAGTAAGGCAGTGCTACTATCCTCATTTTACAGATGGGAAAATGAGGCACAGAGACAATAACCAATTTGACCACGGTCACAAAGGGAGTTTGTGGTAGAGCAGGGAATCGAATCCAGACCTGGATTTGATTCCCTGCTCTACCACAAACTCCCTTTGTGACCTAAGCTAGCACCATAGCCATTGGACCTTCCTTCCTCTAACCATTCATTGATTCCAAGGCCAAAAGGGACCAATGTGATAACTTAAAATTTTACACCTTATTTCCAGTCTGAATTTGTCTAGCTTCAACTTCCAGCCATTGGACTGTGTTGTCTGCTAGACTGAGGAGCCCATTATGAAATATTTGTTTCCCATGTAGGTACTTACAGGCTGCAATCAATTCAACCCTTAACCTTCTTTGTTAAACTAAATAGTTTGAGCTCAAGTGTGTCACTATAAAGCATGTTTTAATCATTCTCATATGTCTTATCTGAACTCTCTCTTATTTATCAACATACTCCTGGACACAGTATCCCAGCTGCAGTAGCACCAGTGCCAAGTATAGAGGTAAAAGAACCTCTACTCCTACTTGAGATTCCCTCATTTATGGATTTAGCTCTTTTGGCCACAGCATTACACTGGGAGCTCATATTCAAGTCCACCGTGACCCCCAAATCTTTTTCCAGTGTCATGCTTCCCAGGATAGAGCCCCCCATCTTGCAAATATGGCCTATATTCTTTGTTCATGGCACCCACTCACTGTTTAGTTACAATCAAAAGCCTATTCTGGACAAACAAGGTATACCTAGGATGGCTTGCCTTTAATATAAGTGGCCTTCACCCATTAGTTATAGATGTAAAGGTCCACTTGTCTTTTAACCAGTTATCCAGTGTATTTTTTGCAGTTGACATAGCTTATGAGAATCAGACTGATCTGCTTAGTCAGTTTCACTTTTGAGCTCTTATACAGCATCACAAAGCTGCACAAACAGGTGATGCAAGTTCAAAAATCCTTTATGTTGAAATGAAGTTTATTAGGTTTTTACAAAATAAGAAGCTGAAGTTTGTGTGCCTACACAGATTTTCCAATAGTTTAATCAACTCTTTGCATCTACAGAGTAATGCATTAGCTATCACCCAGCTTAACCAACTGGAGGGAAAAAAACAACTATTGTCATTTAGATTTTAATATTCCCATGCTGCTTGGTTTCTACCACATACATTTGGAAGAATATTTTAGAGAAACTATTTGCTGCTATTTGTTTAATTTATTAGGATAAATCAAGTTAAAGTTTAACAGAGAGGAAAACTGAACGCAATGAAGGTCTAAACCAGGGGTCTCAAACTCAAATGACCATGAGGGCCACATGAGGGCTAGTTCATTGGCCCAAGGGCCACATCACTGACCCGACCCGCCCCCCGCCCCTGTCCCCACTCCACCCCTTCCATGAGGCCCCGCCTCTTCCCACCTCTTCCCTGAAGTCCCCACCTCAACTCCGCCCCCTCCCTGCCCCCAGAGGGTGCATGAGGGGTGTGGTGGGGGCTCAGGGCAGGGAGCTGAGGTGCAGCAGGGGGTTGGGGTGCAGCAGGGGGCTCAGGGCAGGGGAATGGGGGCGGAGTGCAGGAGGGCTCCGGGGTGGCAGCAGTGCACACCAGGGCCAGGGCAGGCTGCTGGCCCCGGCCCCGCTCCGGGAAATATCTGGAACCATGTCCCTGCGGCCCCTGGGGGAGGGGGACGCAGGGCTCTGCATGCTGCTTGCCGTGCCTCCAGGTACCTCCCCTGAAGCTCCCATTGGCCGCGGTTCCCCGTTCCCAGCCAATGGCAGCTGCGGGGTGTCTGTGTGTGCGCGCGCGCGCCTGGAAGCCAGGGCAACACCCCCCCCGGCTGCAGGGACATGATGCCAGACGCTTCAGGGAGCGGCATGGGGCTTGAGGCGGGCAATCCTGTGGCTGTAGTTTGCCCACCCCTGGCCTGGAGGGGGGTGGGGGGGGAGGAGGGGCGGGCGCAGGCCGCTTGGCGGGCCGCAGGAAATAGCCCCGCAGGCCATGTGTTTGAGACCCCTGTCTAAACGCTATGTGCTCTGCAAAACAAAAAAGCTGGGATAATCATTCATATCACATTTACAACAAACGGAATTACAAACATCTTTCTTTCGGTATCCAAACAATGCTGCAGTTTGGTGTCAGCAGCTTGCAATACTTACATCCCACTTGTCTTCAACATATTTATTTGGGTAGCTATTCAGAGCTACCAAGAATATATTTAGTTTCTTGTAATATCAGGCAAATTTAATTGCAGACACTTCTCCGATCTTTCTGCCCAGCTGACTGGATGTTTGTTCTCCATAGGTTTGGAAACACAAGCATGCGAAATAAGGAGGACTATAGACAAACAAATATATCCACCTACCTATCTCTCTATTCTGTTATGTACATTGTGGTTTTGACAGTGGTTACTTCAAAACCTACCTCAGCAGTGAGATACTCAAGAATTGCAGCACTGTACACTGCAGCAGTAGCACCAACTCGCCCATGACTCGTAGTGCGAGTCTTCAAGTGTCTGTGGATACGACCCACTGGGAACTGAAGTAGAAACATTTGTTAGGCACTTGAGATCAAAGTCTATGCTGAAGCACTAAATTCTTGCCTAATGTTGATTAATGTCTATAATAATCTGGTGTAAGAAATGTAAATGGAGTAAAAACTTACTGAAGTAGAATACTGGATTAACCCCCACAGTGAATACAAATAAATGGCGAGCTTATTTTCAATGGGGCTGGCGAGTTTTACATCTCTAAATTTTCCTCAACAGGGACACCTCTGAAAAGTATGTTAGTTTAAAGTCAGGATTACACGGCCTTTACATACTAGTCAGTCAAGTGTCAAATCACATACAGGGTTTGTGTTGTAAAAAACCAAAACTTTTTCAGAAGCAGATCTGTAGTACTAAAGAGATTACACTGTGTACTGTCAAATCAGCAGAATAATTTACATAAACCATGCAACAGGAGAGTGTTCATGGACTACTGCCAGAACTGCCTGAATTTACTCTACAACCAAGGAAGTTCCAATACAGAAAGTTACATTTTACAACTAAGTTTTTGGTCACATGGTGGGAGTGGACTTTAAACGGTCCTATGCAGGCATAGGAACTTATTGAATGGGCACAGCAGACTGTTTGGACTTATATATAGTGCTGTGTTTCCAAAGCACTCTGGAAGTATCCAAGTCAATCCCCACAACCCTGAAAGGCTAGTAAGTAACAAACATTAATATGATAGACAAGAATTGACACAAGTACTATTTGGGGGCAAATAACACATTCAAGGCTTTTAAAAGAAGTCCAATCAATCATTGCATTTAGTTACAAATTCTGAGAAATACCAAAACATTCGAAGTAATAGGAATTGTAAAATTTAATTCACGTTAGAGGGTCAGAGTAGCAGGAAAAAGCATGTCTATAGGAGCAAGAAGAAACTTAGCATTTGATTTTGTAGTTATAAGTAGTCATGAAAAATTTCACAATAAAGCTAGAAGTGCATTTCCATTTTCCTTCCACCTCCCCTCCCCTGAACCTGCTCCACAAAAATGAAAGTTTTACTTAACAAAATTAATTATTGCATTCAAATTGTAAACACTAAAGCAATACATAATTTAGCACCACTTTACCTGCAGTCCTGCTCTTTGTGAGCGAGAAACTGCCTTCGCCTTGGCCTTTCCACTGTCCTTTCCAGCCTTGCCACCAGCCTGAATAAGAGAGCAATATTAAGAATTAAGAAAGCAAGCCCATGCACTGCTTCACCTTACCTCCACCACCACACTTAGGAATCCAGGAGTCTTACCTCTTCTGCTTAAACTTGGAAAATTTATCCCAAAACCAAATAAGGAACATCTCTCAGTGGTTTGAGCATTGGCCTGCTAAACCCAGGGTTGTGAGTTCAATCCTTGAGGGGGCCATTTAGGGATCTGGGACAAAAATCTGTCTAGGGATTGGTCCTGCTTTGAGCAGGGGGTTGGACTAGATACCTCCTGAGGTTCCTTCCAACCCTGATATTCTAGGATTCTTTAGAACAAGTCACTTTTGTATACAACAGTTGGATATGCAATGTCTCAAGAGAAACTCCCAAATATGATTCACTGCAAACTTTCCTCAAGCATCAAGAGTTCTCTATATTAAAAATAGATGAGGCATGAAGGCTTGACTATTTAGTTGCACCTAACTTTTCAGGTCTGCCGCTGCTTAAAAATGTTTACATAAGAAGCTGTAACCAAACCCACCCCATACATATATTCCTTTCTCGCCAGTTTTCTTAAGATCTCATGACTGCTTCATGCTAGAGCCAGAAAAAATTGAGAACACAGCCATGTTACTCAAAAGTCAGTACTTGTGCTGATATAACAGTTTGTTAGCAGACCAGAATCTTAAGCAATTCTATTTCAATTGTAATTTTCCACAATGAATTTTCATGAATTAGCTGATCACCTAATGGATATTCTTACCTGAACTATTTTATTCGGCTGAATAGGTAAATTTATCTGACAATCCCAAGAAATCTAGACACTAACCCCACCCCCACCGGTTTTTGTTATACCAAACTGCAAGGCTCACCATGCAATTATTTTGATAAATTAACTAAGGTGTAGAAGCTGGGTGTGTGTGTGTGTGAAAATTTATAGATTCCAAGGCCACAAGGGACTACTGTGATCAGTTAGTCTGAGCTCCTATTAACAGGTTGTAGAACTTCCTCAAAATTCCTAGAGCATAGAGACGCTCCATGGGTTACGCAAACCCGACTTATGGAAATCTGGACTTACAGAAAAAGTTCTGTAACCTTCCCCCCCCCCCCCCCCCACGTAATTGTTGGAGATATGTTCCCGACTTATGCAAGGCGTTCCGGAATGGAATGCTTGCGTAAGTTGGGGAGCTTCTGTATCTTGATTTAAAAATAGTGTGTGATGGACAATCCATCACGACCCTAGATAAGTTGTTTCAATGATTAATTGCTCTCAGTTAAAAATGTACACCTTATTTCCAATCTGTATTTGTCTACCTTCAACTTCCAGCCATTGGATCATGTTAGACCTTTCTCTACACTGAAGAGCCTGTCATCAAATATTTGTTTCCCATGTAGATACTTGGACTAATCATGTCACACCTTAACCTTCTCTTTGTAAGGTAAGTAGATTGAGCTCCTTGAGTCTATCACTATGAAGCATGTTTTCTAATCCTTTAATCATTCTCATGGCTCTTCTCTGACCACTCTCCAATTTATCTCCTTGAATTGTGCACATCAAAGCTGAATAATGTATACCAGCAGTATAACCTCTCTACTCATACTTGAGATTCCCTGGATTAGCCCTTCTGGTCACAGCACAGGACTGGAAGCAGATTATTCACCACAAACCCTAAATCTTTTTCACAGATACTACTTCCTATGGTAGAGCCCCCCTACTTATAAGTATGGCCTGTATCTTTTGTTCCTAGATGTATACATTTGTATTTCGATATTAAAACGCCCATTGTTTGCTTGTGCCCATCTTAGATAATTGTCTGGATCGCTTGGTATCTTCATTGTTTACCACTCTCCCAAACTGTCTCATCTGAAAGCTTTATCAGGGATGATGATTTTATGTTTTCTTCCATGTCATTAATAAAAAAACCTTAACAGCATAGGGCCAAGAACCGATACCTGCAGGATCCTACTAGAATAGTAAAAAGCAACAGAGAGTCCTGTGGCACCTGTTAGTCTCAAAGGTGCCACAGGACTCTCTGTTGCTTTTTACAGATTCAGACTAACACGGCTACCCCTCTGATACTAGAATAGTGATTCTCAAACTTTTGTACTGGTGACCCCTTTCACAAGGAGCCTCTGAGTGCGATCCCCCTTATAAATTAAAAACACTTAAATATATTTAACACCATTATAAATGCTGGAGGCAAAGCAGGGTTTGGGGTGGAGGATGACAGCTCGCGACCCCCCACATAATAACCTCACGACCCCCTGAGGGGTCCTGCCCCCCAGTTTGAGAACTCCTGCACTAGAAACACACCTGTTCAGTGATGAATATCCATTTGAGAGAAAGTGCATCTCCCACCCCTGCACACACCACATGTGGCCAGATGTTAAGCTTTGGCCCCGTCAACACTGGTTCTCCACTTGCGAGGTAACTCCCTTCTCTTCATGTGTCACTATATAATGCCTGCATCTGTAATTTTCACTCCATGCATCTGAAGAAGTGAGTTTTTTTACCCACAAAAGCTTATGCCCAAATAAATCTGTTAGTCTTTAAGATGCCACCGGACTCCTTGTTCTTTTTAGCAAAGTCATCCAACCCCATTAAAATAATGCTTTCTTCTGCTAATGCTGTGAACTTTAGATTCAGTTGTAGCGAGGATGCAGTGCCGCCTACTGGATAGAGAACTGGACTGGGACTCCAGACAGGAGACAAGGTTCTATTTCTGCTCTGCCACTGGCCTAGTGGGTGACTATGGGCAAGTCGCTTCACCTCTATGCCTGAGTTTCGCCATCTGTAAAATGGAGATAATGATGTTTACCTCTTTTATAAAGTGCTTTGAGATCAACTGATAAAGATAATGTATTATTGTGTTGAAAGAGTAGTTTTGATACTCCTGGATCTTTTGGAAAGCAATGAACATGCAGCTTTCAATTCACCTACTATTTCCCTACTCCTCAATTAAGCCAGTTTTCAAAACAGGAACATTGTTTCCACTTAGATATTTTTCTTTATCTCCACACTAAGGAAACCCACAACCTAACCATCTTTAGCTTCAACAGCAGCCAAGATAAATGAAGGCGTTAAACAATGTAAATCCTCAAATTTAGTGTAATCCTCCCAAAAACAGACTGGCCTATTAGTGTAAAGTGTCATCCCATCAACTTGCACATGCCTGGCAGACTGCCTGATAACTGTCTAAAATTTCAGCCACTTTTTTTTGCTCCCAACACTGAATTACAAAATACAATAGTACTTATTATCTGCCAGGGAAAACTACTGTCTTGCCATAGTCCCACCTCTCCCAGACCCAATTATGAGGTACAGGGTGCAACATTTCCTTCCCTTTAATATATTTGGGCAGTTTAGCAATTTATTTCAATGAGACATCACTAACCAGAAATCTAAGCAAGCTGTAAGTATCTGAACCCTATATCTGCCCCAACTTTCCTTACCAATTTAAATAAAAAAAAATAAAAATAAAAATCATGATTTCCCCTATTGTTCAGTCTTCACAAAGTGTTGTCAAATGCATACAAGTAAATAGATGGAAAAAGGGTCTCTTTCCCTTGCGTGTCCTCTCCCCCCGTTTTTCAGCTACAATCTCCAATACTACTTGTAACATTAGTAGGTAAAAAGATTTCAAACAGAAGTATGATTTTTAAGTTGTGTCCCTTTAAGACTAGTCCCCCTACTTTTATTTCCTTATAAAATGCTTGATACATTTTTATTTCCTGTTGCCACCCAACAGTTCCATTATTTTTCAGAAGGTGGAAACATTTAAAAAATGCAGGGCAGGGTTTGTGCATAATAAACTATTTGCACAGCGGCAGTTTAGAAGACTACATCAGCTTTATCTACTCAAGGTGGGGGAAGGGGGAAAAAAATATCACACAGATAACTTTGTATATTGATGTATTAATCCTCGAGTCCCAATTGCTACCATCAGAAAAATGAGTAACAGAACAGAAAGTTCTTTCAGAGAGATTTATAGGAAAGGTACAAGTGAATTTGCTATTTGAGATTACTGATTTCAAGGATTACCCTTCGCCACCCTAACGTAGTAAAGTTAGGGTTAGGGAAACTGGAGAATCCCCCTAAACCAGGCTTTTAACAGAAACACCCCTGAAACTTTACCATGCAATGAATACCACTGCCCCATAATTAGTGTAATTTCCCTTTGATTTCATCTCTTCATATACATACACATTACATTTGTCATTACATATAAAAAAATCTGAACTCTACTTTTCTGTGAGCTGCACAACATTTTGGGGCTATTAAAAAATGAACAAGGAGGGGATTTACAAGTTTCCCACAAACTCCTAAAGAAAACTAAATTCAGACTTCCACACACATGGACTCAAGTGACAATGGAAGTAGTTGTGGAGTCAGTTAATAACCGAAGATAGGACTGGATAGAATGTTTCCTGACTAGGAATTGCTAAGGAACAACCAGCCAAAAAACTAAGCCATTCAGAAATATTAAGTTCCGCTAAAACTGCGAAGATTGCAGCTGGCCCAGAATTTCCACTGGCACTGTACCATATTACCACAGTGGGGAAACAGCTTCACAATGAATTAAAGAAGAGAACAGGGACATTATGAAACATATTATTGTACTGGGTGTAATAGTAGCTATCGGAAAGTGGCACTCAGGTCAGAGCACCCTCCACTTCACAGTACGGCTTGAAGGTTCTGATTAGGCTACTTCTCAAAGAGGACTAAGGAATACAGAGGGAGTTAAAAAATTGGATGACATTTTCCATTCAACATTCCACATCCAGAGAGGGAAAGAGCTCCCTGACCAAGATAGAGCTTAAAGTTTAAAAACCTAATGTCTATATTAAAGGGTCATTACCAACTTGAAATCTAGCCTATTTAAGAAATGGTTAGAAATCCACCCCCCACTAATTTTTGATACTTAAATATATTTTTTAACCACACAGCATCAGGAAAGACAAAAAACCCTACATAAACAAGGGAAAATGGAAAAAGGAAAACAGTAAAAGTGACTAGAGCACAAAACTCAGACAAATGTGGTGGTTTTATTTTTTTTTTTTAAACCTGATGTTATCTAGATATCTTGGGTACTTATATGGCCCAATTATCTCTGTAAGCCTCACAATTGTTTTTATTTATGAGGTAGCAAAGTACTATTCTCCCCATTTTACAGATTGGGAATGATGGCACAGAGACACTAAGTGACTGTCAGAGGTCACACAGGAAGTCTCTGGTAGAGCTGGGAACTGAACCATGGTCTCCAGAGACCTAAGCTAGTGTCCTAACTAGTGGGCTAATCTGTCTCTACCCTTTAAAGAATTGTATCCTGCTCAAGCAGAGATCTCTTGGAGACAAAACATGATCAACACAACAATGGTTTACATTAAACATGCATACTATTTTAGTGATTAACATGTGAAAAGCACCACTGTTTAAGCAAGTGCAAAGTCTTCACACCTGTGTATAGTAATTTGGTAGTTTAACATTTAAATACTGTACCTGCTCCAGATGTTACAGTATTACTCCAGTTAAGCTAGTTTAAAGACTGAAAAGGTTAAGAAGAGAAGCTGTTTTTGGAAACTCATTTGAGCCACTGTTGCCACACACATGCATTGTATGTTAGGCCAGGTCTATGCTACCAGCGCTTTGGTGATATAGCTATACCACCAAAGCACTCCTAACATGTATGCTGCTTAAGAATATAAGAATGACTATTCTGGGTCAGACCAATGGTCCATCAAACCCGGTATCCAGTCTTCCGACAGTGCTCAGTGCCAGTGCTTCAGAGTACAATTATCGAGTAATCCATCCTGTCATCCACTCTCAGCTTCTGGCCATCACTGGTTTAAGAGACACACAGAGCATGGGGTTGCGTCCTATCTTGGCTAATAGTCACTGATGGACCTACCCTTCTTGAACTTATCTAATTCTTTTTTGAACCCAAGTTATATTTGGGTCTTCAAAACATCCTCCGGCAAAGAGTTCCACAAGTTGTGCATTGTGTGAAGTACTTCCTTATGTTTGTTGTAAACCTGCTGCCTATTAATTTCATTGGGTGACACCTGGTTCCTGTGTTATGTAAAGGGTAAATAACACTTCCCTATTCACTTTCTCCACACCCGTCATGATTTTATAGACCTCTATTGTATCCCCTCCCCCCTTAGTTATTTCTTTTCTAAGCTGAACAGTCCCAGTTTTTCTTAACTCTCCTCATATGGATGCTGTTCCATATCCCTAATCATTTTTGTTGACCTTCTCTGTACCTTTTCCAATTCTAATACAACTTTTTTGAGATTGGGGCCCAGATACGCACACAGTATTCAAGTATGAATGGACCATGGATTTATATGTTGGCATTATAATATTTTTCTATCCCTTTCCTAATGGTTGCTAATATTGTTAGCTTTTTTGACTGCCACAGCACATTGAGCAGGTGTTTTCAGAGAACAATCCACGATGAGTCCAAGATCTCTTTCTTGAATGGTAACAGCTAATTTAGACCCCATCACTTTGTATGTACAGTTGGGATGTTTTCCAATGTACATCATTTTGCATTTATCAACATAAAAATGTCATTGCCATTTTGTTTCCCAGTCACCCAGTTTTGTGAGATCCTTTTGCAAGTCTCTGCAGTCAGTTTTGGACTTAACTATCTTGAGTGATTTTGTATCATCTGCAAGCTTTTCCAACCCCTTTTCTCAGATAATGTAGGAATAAGCTGAACAGCATTTACCCCAGTACAGATCTTGGGGGGACCCTGCTATTTACCTCTCCACTGTGAAAACAGACCATTTATTCCTATCTTTTGTTTTAACAAGATCCATGAGAGGACCTTCCCTCTTAGCCCATGACTGCTTACTTTAAGAGCCTTTGGTGAGAAACCTTGTCAAAGGCTTTCTGAAAGTCCAAGTACACTGTATCTGCTGGATCACTCACGTCCATATACTTGCTGACAGCCTCAAACAATTATAACCGATTAGTGAGGTATGATTTCCCTTGACAAAAACCATGTTGACTCTTCCCCAACATACCATGTTCATCTGTGTGTCTGATCATTTCATTCTTTAATACAGTTTCAGCCAATTAGCCTGGTACTGAAGTTAGGTTTACCAGCCTGTAATTGTCAGGACCGCCTCTGGAGACTCTTTAAAAAAGAAAAATCAGCATTACAGTAGCTATCCTCCAGTCTCCTGCTAAATCAGAGGCTGATTTAAGCGATCGGTCACACAACACAAAGTAGTAGTCCTGAAATTTTATATTGAGGTCTTTCAGAACTTAGGGTGAATACCATCTAATCCTGGTGACATATTATTGTTTAATTTATCAATTTCTTCCAAAACTACTTCTACTCACAGCTCAGTCTGGGACATTTCCTCAGAACTGTCACCTAAAAAGAATGGCTCAGATGTGGGAATCTCCAGAACATCCTCTGTTGTGAAGACTGGTGCAAAGAATTTATTTAGCTTCTCCGCAAGGGCCTGGTCTTCCTTGAGTGCTCCTTCACCTTATACTGGAAAGACTGCTTTTGCCTCTACAACTTATTCCAGGCCCCACCCACAAGAGCAAAATAAATTATACCAGCAAAGGTGCAATTTTGCCAGCACACTATATCAGTGAGAGATCACAACTCTTCATACCCCTGACCAACATAGCTGTGCCAGCAAGTGTGTAGTATAGTCCTGACCTACTTTACTATAGAAGAGGACAAATGTATATAAAAATCAGTAAGGTTTTCAGAAGGTCACTGCTCTTTAATCCTGACCACTAGTCATTCTTCTGGCAAAGAATGACTAAATGAGGCTTTGTTCCAAAACAGTCAGTTCTATCCCTTAAAGAAAAAGGCCACTGATTATAAATTGTCTAAATTAGCTATCCAAATTACAACATTTTCAAAACAGTTTACCTATCACAGATTTGGCATTTACATGCCTGTGAAGGGGGCTGTTTTTGGTTCAATATCAAGTAGTACTGAGTCAGCTTTACCATTAGAAATCAAAATCTCAAAGTTTGTTGTAAGACTTCTTAGTTAATCTTTTGAAACCAATTTCTGCTGCTTTCTAGTAGAGAAGCTCAACCTCTCCCCTAGTTTTCATAAAATTGTCAAGATGGCAGGTTCTTGTCTGCTCATTACTGTGAGCTTATAGCGGGGCAGTTACCCTGCTCCTGAGAGAAAAGGCTAGGCTGACTGAGGAAGCAGCCCCAATCAGGCCACACCTGGTCCTGTTATAAGGGCTCAGGGATAAGCTGGGTCAGTCTCTCTCTCTAGCTATGGAAAGGGAAGGACCAAGCTGTTGGGGAGAAAAGGGTACCTGGAGTGGAGCCGGGCTGGGGAAAGGCCAGAGGAGCTGGGGAGCTCCAGCCTGGCAACTCCCTGGGCTGAGGCCTTGGTAAAGGCCTATGCAGGTATTTGGGCTGGGAGGTGCAGCCCAGAGATAGGCAGAGGGTCCAACCTCCTTGCCAATGATGAGTAGCCATGACAGACTGCAGTTTGCTCCAGTGAGTGGAGGGGGGAGGGGGAGGGCAGCGCTAGATGATGACTCAGGCAAGGTGGGTGAGAGGGTTGGGGGTTCCCCTGGGTGGGGAGACCTAGACTGTGGTGGGGTACTGCTGGGGCAGCACCCCAAGGTAAAGGGCACGGGGGTCCAGGAGGGACACAGAGGGCCAGCGACAGGCGAGACACTAGCCAGTAGGAGGTGCTCTGTATGCTGGAGAGCTAATTCTCGAGATAACCAGCAGGAGGTGCTGCACCGGTGAGTCTCACTTTGCTTCAGTACTATATTTGACAGGTGAAACCAACTTGTCAAAAAAAATCCACTAGGTCATCCTGAATACATCCCCTGCCATCTGACATTGTTTAGGGCTGTGGTCTCCAAACTTTTTGATCGTGCACCCCTATCAGTAAAAAAAAAAAAAAAAAAAAAAAAAAAAAGGCTCTACCATTGCCACCCCAAGTGTGCAAAAAGTGCTCGGATTCCTGCCCGAACTGCTGAGCGCACACACAAAAAAAGCTGCCCAAACTGTCACGCACCCCAAAGGATCCTATTGTGCACCCCACTTTGGAGACCACTGGTTTAGGGCACAAATAAGACTCCACCACCCATCTATCTTGGGCTACACTTTGCATGACCACTATGTTAAGTCCCATAAGCCTTCCCTCTCTGGTAGCATCCAGAGGGATTCTTTCAGTCAGCTCCTTTAGCTACAAGATTTATCCTACTCACCATAGGTGCTCAAATGGCACACATGATTTGGAATAGACATGGGTTGGCCAGAAAGGGTTGAAACTTTGCAGAAGTTCAAGACGTACAATAGCTTTGAGGAATAAGACTAAGATAGAATATAGCAAGGTTTCAGATATAGTACTTCCACTCAGGTCTTGAAGTTTCTGAGCAGAACAATAATTTGTCTAAAAAGTCTCTTGCTTCATCAGTGAAGCTGCATTTAAGGAGTCCAACCCAGGGGCAAGCAAACTGTCTCTGCTCTGCTGGGTCTCCGAGTGCCAATGCACAGCAAGGATTCAGGAGCATAGCTGATAGTTCCACCTCTATATTTAGTGGCAGACAGTATATACTAACTATAGAGCTGTTCTATCAGGATGAGTATACCACCTGGTTGCTGAGATTGTTCACGAGGATTTGAATCTTAGGCAGTTAAGTCACACCTCCATCACTCAAGGTTGCCTGCAGAATCAAGGTAACTACAACATTGGTCAAAGTTTTCTTCACGATCATAGTGAGACTTTAGATTTTAAAAAAGTAATTTCTACAGAAGCAACATTTCTCTCAAGGGAAATCTCACTATATGCCACAGGTAAGCAAATGCTTGAACAGGACTTGGCCTACCTTAGTAATTTACACTTTGTAATTAAAACAGTTCTTTATACTGTCATTTTCCTTTAGTATAGGTTGCAAGCCAAGCTTGCTGTTACCATACCCACAGCCCAGGAGCAATGACTTGGAAAGTAACCTGGGTACTAAGCATAAGTGACTATTACTACCATTAGGCTAATTTAAAGTACTTAGATGGTGGAATTCAAGAGGACTAATGATATTTTCCTATTCAGGAGAGGAAAAAGACTCTTTTGGATTTAGAAATTTACATTTTTCTTGCAATCTTAATAGTTGTAATATGTCTTATTGTTTAAATTAAGACATCTCCTGTGCAGGATCACTGTTCAGCACAAATCTGGAAATGTTTGCTGACTGAAGCTGATGTTCCAGCAGAGACAGAACAGTATGGTGTTGTGTCCCCTCTCTTTCTCTCCTTCCTCCTCCCCCTTTCAGCTCAAGAAAGTTTGGTTTAAAAGAATTTTCAACTATTATGTGTTGTCTTAGTAGATTCCACATTTTACCTGCACAGCCATATTCTAGCATTTTCGGGGGGGAGGGGGGAGAAAAAAAGCAATCAAACTTTAGCCCTAATCTTATGACAACTACTTTAAGTCTCAGAGTGAGTCATTTGAATGTTTTATTTCTGCTTTTATACATTTTGAAGAAGTGGAAGAGTCTCAGTACTAAGTGTTGTTTTCTTAAGCAATAAATCTAGATGTTCAGTCTTTTCTAACCAACATTCTAAACTTCCTTGTGTTATTTAGGTACTGCCATGGGTGAAGTTTGATGTGCAATAAATATTTGTGTCTTGTGACACTATGGGGCTCTCTTACCCTATTGATGATATGGATTAAGTCCAAGATAAAGGACTAGGCAAATAAATATCAGAACTTCTGGAAAGATTCACTGGTACACAGAGATCACTGGCCACCCCAAGGAAAGAAGCATTTAAGTCAGGTAAATCCCTGTATTCTATTTACCATCATGATTATGCTACTAGAAGATAGTCCTAGAATATGCTGCTACATTTAACCTGATGTTGTGTTTATAATATTGCTTGTTTATGATATAGTAGCAGTGCTTCACTTAATTTGAGACAGCATTTAATAATACAATTTGTTAATCATTTGCCCAGAAGTAGGAGATGAGCTTATCATAGACAGTTATTCAAGGATAATTTCTTAAATCTTGCAAAGCACTCCTACTTTAACCCTTACAATTATATCCCTTTGCTTTGGGTCAGGAAAGACCATATGCACAAAAGGGAAAATGCCCATAAAATACAGCCTGTAGAGAGCTCTTTGTGACTATTTTGATTGATTAAATCTGCAATGAGTTAAAAAATGAATTCAGTTCTCAAGACAGAAGCAAATATGGTTATGTGCATTTTTTAAATTTAAATAAGTCTATACAATCTAGGTGCAGTTCTCGAGCTTCTGCAAATTTCCAATGTGATCTTGTTCAAAGTTTGGGTATTCCTGCCATAAGTGTGCAAACCCCTGTATAAGCATTAATGTTAATACTCCCGTGAGGCTGGAAATACTATCCTCATTTTATGGAGGTAGTTTCTGTGAGTTTGAAATTCAAGGTCACAAGTTCAACAGAATGGCCTTCCCTCACCATCCTGTACTCATTCCTCCAGGTTCTGTACTACTTAATGTAGTTACAGCTGTCTTTAAGAGCCCTCACTGAACTGTAATTTGACAGTGAGAAGAGCCTCAGTAGAGTACAGAGTAGATCTTCACTCATGTCTAGAGATTAAACTTGAATACTGTGGTCTAATAACTTTGAGCAATGACATCCTGCTTGCGCTATCCATTAAGTGGAAACATGGTCCCTGACCCATGGGTTTTACTACCTTAGACAAAAATAACTGACTTTTCTAGCATTACCTACTCCTGTAAAGGAAGGCAATTCTTAACTGCAGAAGACAGCTCCAAGAACCTAAACCCAGAAAAAGTTCCAAAGAAGTTACCTTAAGACTATTTACAACCAAACTATTTACTACCACAGCCATCTGTGGTAGAAAGCAAACTTTTTGAAAAAGCCTAACATGCATATGAGACTCAAGTAAACTTTTTAATGCAGTCTCCCTCTTGAGTTGACTCCGCTCTCTGATCCGGCTTCCAGATGTGCCATTATTAATTCGCGTTGACCCACACTTTGCAGCCCCAGCTTTCGGAGAGCGCAGACACCGCTACACTCTCAAGGGCGAGGAGGAGACAAAACTAAGCTTGGCCGAAGGTTCTTTTCTACCTTCAATTCCCTGCGTATCACGGGCAGTTTTGAAAACCTTCAGATTACTTCCTACACCCCCTGGGAGCACGGAGGGGGGCAGCTACCACGTTGCCAGCGGGGAAACTGAGCGGTCACAGCGGGTCACTGGCGAACGTAGGACCGGCACCTCCCAGTCCGGCCCCCCGCCGCGGGAGCCGCGAGTGACGGCTGCCGGGCTGGATGGGGCACTGACGGTCACCGAGGGTAACGCAGCCCGGCGCGCGCTCTGACAGCCGAGGACAGGGCCGCTGCCTGGGGAGTCACTAACCCGTCGTCCCGGGCCGGCGCCAGGAGCGCGCTCGCACCCCGCCGGCCGGACTTTCACCCGCTCGCCGCAGGCAGCGCCCGGCCCAGCTGCCTTGGAGACGCTTCCGCGGGACGCGGGCCCCGCTCGCCCGCTCAGGAGTCCCGAGGCGCCCGGCGCGATCGCGGCCCGAGGCAGCTCGGCGGCCCCGCTCCCCACTGCGGGCCTCCGCCCCGGGAGCTAGGGCAGGGGCGCGCCCCGCCTGAGGGACCCCGGGGAGCCAGGTGCCCGCTCTCAGCGCTGCCGCTTCGGAAGAGGGCGCAGGCACCCGGCGCTTCCCGCCAACAGGAGCCCGGCCGGGTCGGCCGCCGGCCCCGTCCCTCACCATGGTTTCGCCGCTTCCGTGCGAGGTCCGGTCCCGATTCCGCCGCGCTAGAGCCGCCTCAGGAGCCGCGAGACAATAAACCGCCTGAGCGCGAGGAGGGAGCCTGGCCTGCCGCGGCCGCTCCAAGCCAATCAGGCCGCTCCATGCTAGTTTGAACCTCCCGCCCCGACCAATCCCGCCATCGCTTCTTGTCTCCTCGGCTGGCTGGCCCCGCCCCGCGGCCCGTTTAACGGCTGTTTTTCCTTTGCACACGGCACGCAGGGGCGAGGGAAGTGAGGCCGAGGGGGCTCGGCGTGGGAGGGAGGAATGGGAGAGTGACGTGGCCAGCGGCCAATAGTAGCAGCAAAACCGTCCTCGGAAGGCGGGGCTACACGAATGATTGCTCTCACTGCCAATGGAAAGAACAGAAAGTTTCCCGCCCATTCTCTCCCCTTCCCCCCACTTGTTTGTTTGCGCTCAGAAAAAATGGAGACGGGGGTTCTGGGCGGAGTCGCCTCTCCGGCAGCCCACGTAGGGGAGCAACAGTGCACCCCCCATATACACCCCTCCCTCCCGCAACGGGGACCGAACCCCCAACTCCTTCCTCCGCTGCAACGGGATGGGGGCAACCCCCGAGCCCCCATCTACACCCCTCTCCCATTCAGTGGGGCATGCACCCATCCCCCATATACACCCGCAGCTGCCCCATAGTCTACATGGTGGGGAACTTGCAGCCTCAATGGGTGTGACCTTCCTCCCCCATACAGAGGCCCCACACCTATCACCTCATGTATGCGGCAGCCCCCAAGATGCCTTCCCACCTACACAGGTGGGTGCCCCACCCCGACACAATTATTACATAGTTGCATTACCTGAGCACTCAGAGGCCTCTCTCAGGTGCTGGGCCCACAGTGCTGGGCTCTGTACATGTCTGAAGAAGACACACCTAGTCCATGCCCTCACTGAGCTTCTCGGGAAAGACAAATGCCATTCGAAGGGTGGGGGCAGAGCAATACAATGACATTTGCACATTTCTGTTTACTATTATTATTTACATTATGGTAACACCATCTAGAGGCCTTAGCTGGAATCAGGCCCCCACTATGCCAGGTGCTGTACAAACATGATAAGAGACAGTTTCTGACCTAGGGATCTGACAATAAATAAATAAGACTGGGTGGGAGGAGAGGGGACTTGTCCAAGGTCAATGGTCAAGTCGGGAGTAGAACACGGATCTCCTGGTATCTAGTTTGTTGCTCTTCTCTACTCACTGGAAGTTTCTTTTTATTAGATGTGCCACCCTCACCCAGAAGGGGGCTCCCATCTTCTATGTATCGTCTCCCCTAATATGACCCACTCTTGATGGAGGGTGCCCAAACTCACACGAAGGTAGGTCTGCCCAATATGTGTCCCTTCATAACACACGTAAATGGAATAGGATCGCCAACTTTCTAATTGCACAAAACCAAACACCTTAGGTCCGCCCTTTCCCCGAGGCCATGCCCTCCGCTCACTTCTCCCCCACCCTCACTCACTTTCAGTGGGCTGGGGCAGGGATGCAGGAGCGGGTGAGGGCTCTAACTGAGGGTGTGGGCTCTGGGTGGGGCCAGAAATGAGGGGTTCGGGGTGTGGGAGGGGGCTCTGGGCTGGGGCAGGGGGTTGGGGTGCGGGAGGGGGTGAGGACTATGGCTAGGGATGTGGGCTCTGGGGTGGGGCTGTGGATGAGCGGTTTGGGGTGCAGGAGGGGGCTTGGGGTTGGAGCACGGGCTTACCTCTGGCGGCTCCCAGTCAACGGCACAGCAGGGCTAAGGCAGGCTCCCCGCCTGTCCTGGCTCCGCACTGCACCCCGGAAGTGATCAGCAGGTCCAGCTCCTAGGCGGGGCGGCCACAGCCAATGGGAGTGTGGAGCCAGTGTTTGGGGCAGGGGCAGCACGCGGAGCCCCGTGACCCCCTACCTAGGAGCTGGACTAGTCTGCCTTAGCTCCTCACCACCGCTGATCAGACGTTTAACTGCCTGTTCAGTGGTGCTGCCCGGAACTGCCAGGGTTCCTTTTTGACTGGGTGTTCCGGTTGAAAATCGGACATCTGGTCACCTTAAATTGGAAGGCTTACCACTATGTGCCTCTTCCCTGAACCCCACTGTGACAGGGGTCCCCGGGGTGAAACCTGGACTGTGGGACTGCTGTGTCCTCCAAACCCACCAGCCTGGGCTGTCCCTCACACTGTGATGCTGATGTCAAGCTACAACCTCTGATAGGCACTGCACTTACTATCCACAGGCAG
The DNA here is from genome assembly GCF_013100865.1 of Trachemys scripta elegans. Lineage (NCBI taxonomy): Eukaryota > Metazoa > Chordata > Testudines > Emydidae > Trachemys > Trachemys scripta. The sequence continues at coordinate 141,289,705 of NC_048299.1, forward strand.
GGCCACACTCAACTGAGTTACATGAATGATCTCCCAGCCACTCATGAACCACCAATAAAGAGGCTTCAGCCTCATGCAGTGTTTTTTTCATACCCCTGACCAACAAAAGTCTTACAACAAAAGTACTAGTGTAGACAAAGCTCTGCAAAGAGATTATAGGTCCGAGTGTGCAATGTTGCAATTTGCCTGACTCATAGGGGTCTGTTACGAAGTCCCACCTAACTTGGATACACAAGTGCGACCCACAGAGGCTAAAGTCCTACTGCAAAGTGATCTGCCCTGGAACACGTAGTCTGCACAGTCTGGTCCTTGGCAAGCTTGTAACACCCGGAGCTGTTAATGTCAAGAGTGACCTTTGCGAGAACAGGTGATGGGACTTTCTCAGCAAATGGCCCAACTTCTCTATTACAAGAAGTCAGCATGACTGCAAATCTCACCCCATTCAGAACAAAATGTAAGGCAGGGCTTTCCCCACAATAATAAATTCCTATCTGCGCTGTGCACCCTCTCCTCCGATCTGGGGAAGATAGAACCAAAGGTCATCTAGTAAATTCACTTCTGCCATGATGCCCACAATGTACCCAGCTGACAACAGCTAGAGGTGTTGAATCACCATGACTGTTTAGCTGTGCTGAGGTAAGATTGTGGTACGATTACTTTGCCCATCAAACTCTCCCCGCCACTTTGTTTTCTTTGTCTACCTGCTATGTTCTATTGCAACCTAGCTTGTAAGCTCATTGGGGCAGGGAATTAGTATCTGTACAATGACTAGCTCAATGGAACATTGGTCACTGACTGGGATCTTTAGGCATTAACTATTATTAGTGTTAAGATGATAACTGCATGTAATTCTATGTGGCTCTCAGGTATCATGGAGGTAGACGTGGTAGATGGCAAATGCTAAAACTCCATGAGCCAAACCACATTGCTCAAAAAGGAGTGCTGCATGTTGGGGCTCGTAGCACTAGGGCCACGCCTTCGGTACTAGTGATGATGTGGCTGGCGGCAGGTAGGTGTGGTTCTGGTTCCCCCACCTCTGTCCTGCAGGGTCTAGGAAAGTTGCCAACCCACCACCGTGGCTGGGCAAAGTTTAGAATTGCAGTTGTGCTAACAGGCCACACCTAATTTATATCGACTGGAGCTAATTACAGCCACCCTCTTTGTAACTGGGGCTTGGCAGAGGGAAGAATTTGTTTTGAACTTCTGTTGATGAGAACCTTTTATATGAGAACACCTTTCTAGCTGGCACCTCAGTAAGTAAGGGTTCAAGTGTGTACTTTCCCCACCCTTGTAGGTGTTGGCCAGGATTCCCATGTGGTATCAGATCAGTCCAGCCACTGAAATACACTAGAATGTGTGAAAAGATAGTATTTAAAAAAAAAAAAAAGCTCTAGTCAGTTGCAAACAAAAACCCCACACAACTGACCCCAGGGCCTAACTTCCCATTTTGCCTCTCTTACAGGCAGGGCAGGCTCCGGGCACCAGCCCACCAAGCATGTGCTTGGGGCGGCATCTGGAGGGGGGCGGCGCGGTGCTCTGGCCCGAGAGTGGGGCCGCGACTGGGCTCGCCGCCCTCCCTGCAGCGCTCCGGCCGGTCGGGGAGAGCGGAGCTGCAGTGGACTCGCCGCCCTCCCCTGGCGCTCCGGCCAGTTGGGGAGAGCGGGGCCCTGGCCGGGCTCTCCGCCCTCCTCCTGGTGCTCCGGCCACCAGGGAGAGTGGAGCTGCGGCGGGCTCACCGCCCTCCCCCCGGTGCTCTGGCCACCGGGGAGAGCGGAGCCCTGGCCGGGCTCTCCGCCCTCCTCCCGGCACTCTGGCCACCGGGGAGAGCGGAGCCCTGGCCAGGCTCTCTGCCCTCCTCCTGGCACTCCGGCCGCCGGGGAGAGCGGAGCTGCGGTGGGCTCGCCGCCCTCCCCCCGGTGCTCCAGCCGGTTGGGGAGAGCGGGCCCGCGGCCAGGCTCGGTGCCCTCCCCTGCCACGCTCCCCGCCGGGGGCGGGGGGAGGCTTTTTTGCCTGGGGCGGCAAAAAAGTCAGAGCCGGCCCTGCTTACAGGGCCTTTTTGTGTGAAAGAGTGGCATTCTCAGGCTCTCAGGCCTGTCACAAAAGTGTCAGTATTTTTGGCAGCACCGCAGTCTTAAAAGTGACAGATAAACTGGGTCAGGAATGGAGAGGTAGATTCGATCCAGACAAATTGCAAATAATCATGGAAGTTAGGACTGGGAAAGGTCTGTTAAATCATCTAGTCCATCACCCTGCAAATGCAGCATCGGTCCCAATACTTTTAGTGTTTTATCCACGCTTGTTTTAGAACTGGCAGGCAATTGGATTTCCACCACATCACTACGAAGCAATTATTCCACAGCCAATGATAGGAAAGTTTCCTGATAGTTCAGCCTAAGGTTTATGTTTCTTGATTGCATCACACTAAAGAACTCTACTCCTTCCTGAATATTTGCACCTGGCAAATTATTGCAACCTCCTTTGCCTATGAATACATTCAGGTTGGAAATGAGAAGAAGGTTTCTAACCAGCAGAGGAGGGAAGTTCAGATACAGCCTCCCAATAAAAGTAATGGGGGCTAGCAACCTAACTAATTTTAAGAGGGAGCTTGATAAATGTATGAATGGGATTATATGACAGGGTTGCCTCCCTCACTCTTTGTTGTCATTACTCATTAAGTTATGTCTTCCCCATTCTGCTGTTTGCTAAATCCCATCCCCAATAATGTACTGTCTAATTATAACCTGTCATTAGTTCGTGTGTGTAAAGTCAAAAATTAGGAAGTGCCAGAGCTAAGGTTGCCCGTGCAACCTTCATTTGCCTCCCCCGCCCCATGCACCCTGCATATGCATTCAGATACAGTCTTTAATTATATGATCAAATACTTGTTCTTTCATAGACCCTCGCTTTATTCAGTGCACAGGACAGACGGTGCTCACTGAATGAGCAGCTAGATCATATTTTGTTTTGTTCAATATGTTTCCATTGGCCTTATTTGCTGCAGACAATTCACACCCTGCTCCGAACACAGAATTATTAATTTCCTCCTGGGCATTTCTGTGGTGCTTGTCACTATAATATCTGAGGGCTTTACAAACATTAATTCATTCGTTTGTACAATGCCCTGTGAGGTGAGGGGTGGGATTATCCCCATTTTACACATGGAGAACGGAGGCAGAGAATGATAGAGGTCACAAGTATCCACTGATTTAGGGTGCCCAATTTTAGATGCCGGAGTTTTCAGAATATTTAGCTTTTTATAGCACTTTATATGCTCAGAGGACAGGTCCCAGAGACTCCAGTTGTAGTGTGAATGCTCAACACTTCTGCTAATCAGACTCCAGGGTCTCAAGTTGGGTGCCTAGAAATTAGGTATACAATTAGGGACCATATGTGAAAAGTCTGGTTTATATGATTTGCCCAGCATCACGTAGGAATGCTGTGGCAGAGGCAGGGATAGAAGCCAGGTCTCTAGGATGGCATGAGACCATCCTTTCTCTTCTTGCAACCCGCTGCCTCATTTACTACACACTTCCCACCTCAATGTCCTCTTCCAGTTGCCTTATTTTTACCCTATGACCCTCACTGCCATCCCTGTGTTTTCATTTGTTGTCCCCTGCAATTACTTGTCTGGGTCCATTGGCCCCTTCCCCTCAGTGAGCTTAGTTCCCACCACCTCCCAGGCTCATATATAGGTACACAATTTCCACCTCCTGCAACAAACAAGGCAGGGATCCTAGAGATAACAGCCTCTTCATTACACAGCCTCGATTCATTGCTGGAACACAATCCATCCTGTGCAGAGTATGAGGCGGGGTCCTCTGGAAAAAGTAGTGGGTGGTCAGGTGATTAAAGACACCCCTAATGCATATACACAAGGGAGCTGAATGAAGTTGCACTGGCAACCTTAATTCTGGCATCTCCTAGTTTCTGAATGCTTGAGTTTGTAACCTAAACAGCCTTTTAACCCAGTTTTTAGTGGCTAAGTCCCTGTGTTGCTGCAAATACCAGCACAAAAACCAAACTGAGACCCCCATGGATCATCAGCAGGGTTGGAGCCTTTAGATCCACAGCACAGACCTGTACCATTTGAAGCAAGGGAATAAGTGACAGCTGTAGTGTGAGTTGTCATCCCCTCTGTGGAGGAGCCACTGATTAGAGGCGGCGAGACACATGCCTTGCCTGTGAGTTTCCCAGGTATTTGCTAACAGCAGAGGAATGTTCAGATTCATGGGTTCTACAAGGAAGTTTCTCCAGGGGGGACAGACTTTTTTGGGGGGGAGGGATAGCTCAGTGGTTTGAGCATTGGCCTGCTAAACACAAGGTTGTGAGCTCAATCCTTAAGGGGGGCCATTTAGGGATCTGGGGCAAAACTCTGTCTGGGGATTGGTCCCCCTTTGAGCAGGGGGTTGGACTAGATGACCTCCTGAGGTCCCTTCCAACCCTGACATTCTGTTCCTTCCCCCACGCCTGACCTCTTTTGCACCTGCCCTATGTCAGTTGCTGTAGGTCTCAAACCCAGGCCTGGAGGTTGCTGCATAAGAACCTTAACCGCTATGCCACCATACAGCAAGGCCAGACCAGCAAACTGAAGTGGGATTATTGGACTAGCAACAGAGTCTTGATTGGCCAGCTCAGCATAAAGCTTCCTGTTCCTACCACACCCTTTGTCTGAGCACCTAGTTGCTAGGCCTGCTGTGCTGACCAGACCCCAGAGAGCAAGTTCCTGCCACCTGGCCTGGTTCCTGGTCCTGTTTCCACACCTTGTTCTTGGTTCCTGCTTTCTCATTCCAGACCCCTTCCTCACCCAGCCCCTCTTGTCCTCTGTCCATCCAATCTCAGCCTTCACCCATTCCTGGCTCCCAGTCCTAGTTTCCTTGCCCAGCTAGTCTCAGTCCCTACTCCACACCAGCGCCAGTCTCTTCTCACCCCCGCAAGGCTTATTGTCCCAATCTGTTCCCTCTCTTGCCCTCTCCCAGTTTGGTTCTTGTCCTGAGGCTGCTGCTCTTTCTTCTGGCTGCCTGGACACCAATAGGAGGGGCACGGAGAGCATAGGATAGACAGTCTCCCTGCTCTAAGTTTTGGTTCCTAGCTCTACAATGGCCCACAGTTGCTGGAAGGAGCAGTTGCAGGGAAGGTCCTGAATTCCTGCAGCCCTAGGCTGGAGCACACCCAGTACAGACAAAATATTCAGAGAATTTAGGTTTGTTTGTTTTTTTCTTCCCCCAGCCTAGCAGGAGGGACCACAGGACCCGGGAACCAAATGAAGACAGGGGACAACTAATGAAAAACAGGGTCAGGAGTGAAGGTCACAGGTTCAAAACTAGGAATCCAGAGGGAGACACCAAGCAGAGAACCCCGGACAGCGCCCACTGCTCCTCAAAGTTGTTTAGGGAGCCAGAGGAACTCTGCCCAGAGGCGTGAGACCAGGGAGGACCGGAAATAGGCCCCACAGTTGCAGAGCACCCCGCCATCCAGCATCCTCCTCCTGGTATTATAGATGGTGATTTTGGCCAGGGCCAGGAGGAGGTCTCACGACTTCGTGGGGTTGCTAGATTCTAACACATCTTTACTGAGCCTGCATGAACTGAGATTTTTTTAGAGGCTTATAACTTGGCCAAATTTGGACATTTTTTGTTGGTTTGTTTTATAGGAACAGCAAAAGACACACCTTGACACCAGGGTGCCCTCTTTGCCAAATTTCAAAGTCCTTGCTACAAAATATGAAGGTGCTGGAGCTTCTCAACAAAAACAGCTGTAAAATGATTTTTTTTAACATGGACAAAACAATGTATTCTTCTTTAATCTTTGTTCTCTGAAATGGCTGAACAGTTTTGTTTAAATGTTTCAAAAATTTCAGATTGAGGCTGTCTAGTTGGCAGCTGGTATCAAGCGGAGTGCCCCAGGGGTTGGTCCTGGGGCCAGTTTTGTTCAACATCTTCATTAATGATCTGGATGATGGGATCTCTCAGCAAGTTCATGGATGATACTAAACTGGGGGGAGAGGTAGATATGTTGGAGGGTAGGAATAGGGTCCAGAGTGACTTAAACAAATTGGAGGATTGGGCCAAAAGAAATCTTATGAGGTTCAACAAGGACAAGTGCAGAGTTCTGCACTTAGGACGGAAGAATCCCATGCACTGCTACAGGCTGGGGACCAGCTGGCTAAGCGGCAGTTCTGCAGAAAAGTGGACGAGAAGCTGGATATGAGTCAGCAGTGTGCCCTTGTTGCCAAGAAGGCTAACGGCATATTGGGCTGCATTAGTAGGAGCATTGCCATCAGATCGAGGGACGTGATCATTCCCCTCTATTCGGCACTGGTGAGGCCACACCTGGAGTATTGCATCCAGTTTTGGGCCCCACACTACAAGAAGGATGTGGACAAATTGGAGAAAGTCCAGCAGAGGGCAACGAAAATGATCAGGGGGCTGGGACACATGACTTATGAGGAGAGGCTGAGGGAACTGGGATTGTTTAGTCTGCAGAAGAGAAGAGTGAGGGGGGATTTGATAGCTGCTTTCAACTACCTGAAGGGGGGTTCCAAAGAGGATGGAGCTCAGCTGTTCTCAGTGGGGGCAGATGACAGAACAAGGAGTAATGGTCTCAAGTTGCAGTGGGGGAGGTTGGATATTAGGAAACACTATTTCACTAGGAGGGTGGTGAAGCACTGGAATGGGTTACCTAGGGAGGTGGTGGAATCTCCTTCCTTAGAGGTTTTTAAGGTCAGGCTTGACAAAGCCCTGGCTGGGATGATTTAGTTGGGGATTGGTCCTGCTTTGAGCAGGGGATTGGACCAGATGACCTCCTGAGGTCTCTTCCAACCCTAATCTTCTATGATTCTATGATCACCTGGCATAGGAAATTTCAGCCTGAACAATTAAAGTTTTGTAAAGTTTATAAGCAGAGCTCTGCCTATATTGGTAGCTGTAGTGACGCCCCGTCCAACTCATCGTTTAGCCATGCTGGACACATTTAGTGCTTAAGAATTTCCTTATAGCTCATTCCGATGACCTTTTTTTTTTTGCTCTTCTCCGAGCCTTCTCCAGTTGTCAGTGTTATCCTGGTACTAAGTTACCCAGAAGGGAATGCTCTATTTCAGCTGCAGTCTCACCTATTTCTGCCTTGCTTTGCAACGTGATGCCTCTTCCTATGCAGCCTAAAGTCACTCGGGCTTTTTCCCCATTGCATAGCACACACTGTGTAGGCATTGCCAGACTGGATCAGACCTGTGGTCCAGCTATTCCAGTATCCTGTCTCCGACAATGGCCAGCACTGGATGCTTCACAGAAGGTTCAAGAAGTTGGTGCACGGTGATGAGCTGGTGGCTGTTCACAGCAGGAAGGGAACTGGGGCTACCTAGTTTAGGTCAAATGCTGAAGCAGAATGGAGTGTCGTCTGTCCAATTCGGTAATGTCCAGGCTTCCATCAGCTTAAAAGTAAGGGGTCTCTCAGACAATAGGTCTCAGATGCAAAAGTGATGCCCTCTCTGGCAGTTAGTGAGCCTCAAGCCTTCACATCCCTTTCTTCTGGGGTCTGTCTGACTGCTGGTTCACATCTCCCCTGTGGGAGTCACATGGATGGTGCCAGTTGGGCTCCTTCACATTCCCCTCGAGGAACTCCTGCAACCCAGGCAGGTTGGCAGCCAGAGAACAGGCATCTGGGGCTCGTGTGGCTGCCTCCCTTGGCAATCTCTGCAAGTGGCTGCCTGACTGGGGGATTGAAGCCCCGGGGGCACAAGGCATGGTGGAGCATCATCTGCCCCAGCACAGAAGCATACAGGAGAAGGACAGGCACCGACTGAATGAATTTGACCCCTAGTCCTAGGCATAGTCTTGGGTCTCATGATCATCCAATTACACTGGTTTTGACTGATCTTGTACAATGTAGATTGGCTTTATCCCAATCAAGGACATCATATTTTAGGGAAGGTTTCATTCAATCTACTTACACTTTGTCTCATTTGTCAGGATGGTTCTTTCCATTTTCGCTGATTAGCAGAGCCACTTGTGTTCCAAAAAGGCTTCTGCGTTATTGGCTCTCATCTCCCTTTTCTCCCTACCTGGCTGTCCCCAGGCGGAATGTCTGACATCCCTTGTTTCCTGGGCAATGACACAGAATAAAATATTTGACATTTCGTGACATAGTGGCTCCTAAAGACATGACATGTGCTACATACATACAGCCCCACTGAAATGCTGCCACTTCTGGGGAGGAAAGCAGCAGCCAGCACATGGCATGCTGCACAGTAGCAAATGGAAGTGAATTTTCTGCCAGATCCTGACATTTAACAATTGTTCCATAGGATCTTTAGACCACACAGAGCAGAGTGGATCGCATGATATATGTCTCAGCCCCCTGCAGCCATGTCTAGTATTCCTTCATTAATAGTTCTTTCCTTTCTATACATATTCACAGACCTGAAGTGGGCTAAGTTTGGGAGGTTTGCTTGCCTAGAGGTTTTTAAGGTCAGGCTTGGCAAAGCCTGGGCTGGGATGATTTAGTTGGGGTTGGTCCTGCTTTTGAGCTGGGGGTTGGGCTAGATACCTCCTGAGGGCCCTTCCAACCCTGAGATTCTATGATTCTATGAGGATCTAGTCTATATTTCAACAATCAAAGTGTCTCATTAACTCTGTCCTTCCTGTTCAGTTTCCCTTCTCTGGTTCCTTCTGATCTGGCAATAATCCTTTTACCCTGCTGGGAGGCCATGCCATCTAGTGGACAAGCCAAAAGCCTGGGAGGCTGATCCAGTAAAAAATATTACCTCACCCGCTTTCTCTCTCTAAAAGTCTGGGAGTCAGGAGTTCTATTTCTGGCTCTTTCTCTGAGTCACTGTGTGACCTGGAGCAACCACCGTTTCAGGTCTTGTCTTCCCCATTTCTCCTGGAAGATTCTATGGAGAACTAGAGAACTGGTGAGATACTGGCATCAGAAGGACCAAGAAGGTGAAACCTGATTAACTGAGAGGGGAAGAAATTTTATTCTCACCATTTAAAACTCTTGTTAACGTAAAGCCTAACATAAAGTTGGCAGAAGAGCTCTCTCTGGTAAAGTGTCAACATGGGAACCCCTTCAATTAAAGTTAAGAAAGCTCCCAAGCCACATCTCTGGGTCCTCCAAGGAGATCTCCAGCAGAAAACAGAAGACAAGACTTGATATCCCTATGGTAAAAACATAGACACATTCTGCCCTTTAACCATCATAAAGGGCACAAACTCGCTGACCTAGGCAGGTAGCAATACCACTGCTTGTATAACCTGTTTGCTTTACTATTCTCTCTCCTCCACCTGTTGAGTCCTCATAGTCTGAACTATGAGCTCACTGAGACTGGGCCTGTCTTATCTGTGCGCCAGATTCTTGATTGATATTCCTGGCGCCACCACAGCAATAGAAATGATAACGACTTTCCACTTTGCAGCGTCGCCTCCAACATCCCTGTGGTCCCACCACCCCACTGTAAAATGGGGGCTAATTATACTTCCCCCACAGAACCAAGATGAAGTTTGGCAAGTCGCTTTGAGATCCTTGATGAAAGGTGCTAGGAAATGACTGCAGTCTTCTCCACTTCGCTGTATGGAGCTGACCGTGCAGCAGTACTGGGTGTGGACGCTAGAGGGTGTGTCTCACCAGGTCTAACACTGTTGCTGGGATGGGTGCATGCACACAGCCCTAGGGAGATGGGGAGAGAGAAAAAATCTGATGTGCTGGACTCTTTAGTGTCTTCGTTTCAGTTGGATCTTAGTCCCTAAGGGATGAACGGCACCTAGAGAGTTATCAGTGGGTCGATACTGGCTGCTGGAGGCACTTGCAGTTCAGCCAGAGCATCCTACCTGTCAGCCTACAGCTGTGGGTCCTGTGTAGGGCAAAGAGCCTGTCTTGACAACATGGTGCAGAAACCCCAAATGATTACAGCAGCCGGGCAGCTCGGCTGCGTCCAGCCACAGCCATTCCCCTCCATGGAAAGCAGGGCTGTCAAACTCTGCATTCCATGGTTAATCATGGCCCATGGGCTGGGATATAAATTGAGATCTTCATTCTCCCTTCAGTAGACAGGGGAGGCTCCCTGGGAGGCTTAAGGCGAGCTCAAAGGGATGATACGGCCATGTTATTCAGTAACTAAACTCTGTTCAGGACCAGGTTGCCACGTCATTCAGTGAGAAAGTCTCTTGCCCTTTGTTCCTCTTCCTTCCCCAGCCTCCTTTCTCCATCTCTCTTCTCCTCTGTTCTTTCTTCTGCATTTTCTGTCCTGCAGAGTTTCCACCTCCTTTTCCTGTCCTGTCTGCGAAGAACAATCAGCCATGGGCTAGTTAACGTGACACTGATGTGCTACAAGCAGATTCATAGGGGATGGGGGAGTTCATCCCTCAGAGCCATTGTTTCAGGCTGGCTGCAGACTCAGGCGCAATCGCTGCATTTGCTTACACTTGGTTCATGTTTGACAAGTTCTCTCTGTGGCAGCCAGGGCTAGCAACGTATGTTTTCTTTTTAAGGGAAGCTGAGATTCTGCAGGATGGTCTGTGGGCCAGATCCAGATGGCGGGCTGTCAATTTGACACCTCTGACGTATTACTCTGCAGCTGGGAGAGGATTCTGCCCCTATATGTCTAGCTGTTTTGTATCCTGCATGTCTGAAAGTGACAGCAGCCTCTGAGCTCCAAGATATCCTAGCATGATTATGCTGAAAATGGAGTTTTGTCCCAGACAGCCTCCAGCCTGGTGATTAGAGCCGCAATATGGCAGACAGGATTTCTGGGGTCTGACACTGACTCACCAAGTGGCCTTGAGCACGTCACTGAGCCTCTGTGCCTCAGTTTCCCCACCTGCTTTGTAAAGCTCTGTGAGATGCCCTGATGCAGACGGCTGTGTCAGTGGCTGCTATTATTATTGCTAATCAGACTGTGGCAGAGGATGCTGTGAGATGAGTTATCTGATGACGGCAGTGCCCGTCCATCACTCTAATCAGGCAGTGGCATTTCCAGAAGAGCCAAGGCTGGCTGTGTTCAGGGCTCACAGAGAATCATTAATGGACTGGAAACTGCTGCTTCCTCAGTCATTAGTGCTGAAATCACAGCGATGACTGATTGAGTTGTCTCTTTAGAGCAGCGCTGGGAATCCTCCTGTGTCCCAGACTGACAGAACCTGTGTGACAGAAAACAGACTGCACCGGAGAACAGCCACTCTTAACCTCTTCACTGCTGCGGTGCACATGGGGCAGGACATGCCTCCCCTGGAGTCCTGTTGCTTCAGATCCCCAGTACATTAGGCAGCAATCCTAGAATCGTAGGGCTGGAATGGGACCTCGAGAGGTATCGAGTCCAGTCCCCTGCACTCAAGGCAGGACTAAGTATTATCTAGACCATCCCTGACAGGTGTTTGTCCAACCTGCTCTTAAAAATCTCCAGTGATGGCGATTCCACAACCTCCCTGGGCAATTTATTCCAGGGTTTAACCACCCTGACAGTTCGGAAGTTTTTCCTAATGTCCAACCTAAACCTCCCTTGCTGCAATTTAAGCCCATTGCTTCTTGTCCTGTCCACAGAAGTTAAGAACAATTTTCTTCATCCTCCTTGTAACAACCTTTCCAATGCGACAGTTCAATTAGGATGCTCAGAGTTTGTCAACATGCCGGGAGCTTAAGGGCCACATCTCACTGGCGCTGACTGCAGCTGCCCACATCCTTAATACACAGCAAGGGGGTGGCCTGCAAACCTGTGTCCCAGGATGCAACACTCCACTTTTGGCTAAAGTGGAAGCTGCTCAGATCAACCTGCAGCATGGCATGCTGGGACTTGTCTCCACCTGCCACCCCCTCCCCCCATATTAAAGATGAGGGTGCGTATGGGCCACACAGTAGGATACCGTGGGGCAGTTGTGGCTGCTGTTCTGTCTGCTTTGACGGCCTCCTAACACCCAGCTGTGTCCCGCTGACTTGCCTGTGACGTGTTGCCCCTCTCCCCAGTGTGGAGTGTCCCGTCAGTGAAGCTGTGGGCCAGGACGTAGGACTCTCAAAGGTTGCCTTTCCTCTTGCCCCTCCCCCTCCCCCTGGAAGGGGCGTCTTTGCTCAGTGACACCAGGTACCGTAGTGAGGGGCAGAGTATAAGAACGCCCGACAGACCAAGAAGGGGGCCTCCCCCTGCCCTTCCAGCCAGAGCATTTGCAGCTGGATGCACATGCACCAGCCCTTTGGCTGGGAGGCCAGAGGTAGAACCATCTCCAGAGAGTCACCCCTCCTCAGCCACCGGGGGTGGGGAGTGACACACAACCAGTGACACTTCTTCTGTGCAGATAGCCAGGGGGGAGCCAGCTCTTCCCTCGCCTCCCACAGGGGGATGTCATGGACGAGGCTTCCCGGAGCTTAGCACGTCTGCACGGTTCCCTGTTGTGAGGCTGCTGAGCAGGGCCGGAATGGGGCCCCGCGCCTAATTGGGCCCCGCAACGTCCGGGGCTGCTGGTGGAGCGGGAAAAAAAAAAGCCGCGTCCTGCTTTTCCCCCCTCCCGCCAGCGCTTACGCCGCTATACAGCTGATCAGCGCAAGCCTGGGAGGGAGGGGGGAGGAGGAGGAATGGGGCGTGCTTGGGGAAGAGGTGGGGCCAGGGTGGGGATTTGGGGAGGGATCCAATGGGGCAGGGAGGGGGCGGAGTCGGGGCGGGGGGAGGGGGGGCATGAGACAATTCGCGTCCCTGCATGGGGCCCCGCACCTGCTAAAGCCAGCCCTGCTCCTGAGCATTGGTTTGCCCTGCGTCGGCATCGCAAGACCCCGAAGCACGCGATAGGCATTAGAGCCCTGGAATTAATACATTAGAAGCAAGAGAAAGACCAAAGACAGGGTAGGCCCACTGCTCAGTGAGGAGGGAGATACACTAACAGGAAACTTGGAAATGGCAGAGATGCTTAATGACTTCTTTGTTTCGGTCTTCACCAAGAAATCTGAAGGAATGCCTAACATAGTGAATGCTAATGGGAAGGGGGTAGGTTTAGAAGATAAAATAAAAAAAGAACAAGTTAAAAATCTCTTAGAAAAGTTAGATGCCTGCAAGTCACCAGGGCCTGACTAAATGCATCCTAGAATACTCAAGGACCTAACAGAGAGGTATCTGAGCCTCTAGCTATTATCTTTGGAAAATCATGGGAGATGGGAGAGATTCCAGAAGACTGGAAAAGGGCAAATATAGTGCCCATCTACAAAAAAGGAAATAAAAGCAACCCAGGAAACTACAGACCAGTTAGTTTAACTTCCGTGCCAGGGAAGATAATGGAGCAAGTAATTAAGGAAATCATCTGCAAACACTTGGAAGGTGGTAAGGTAATAGGGAATAGCCAGCATGGATTTGTAAAGAACATATCATGTCAAACTAATCTGATAGTTTCTTATCAATTTCTTTGATAAGAAAACGAGTCTTGTTGATAAGGGAGAAGCGGTGGATGTGGTATACCTAGACTTTAGTAAGGCATTTGATACGGTCTCGCATGATATTCTTATTGATAAACTAGGCAAATACAACTTAGATGGGGCTACTATAAGGTGGGTGGATAACTGGCTGGATAACCAGAGAGTAGTTATTAATGGTTCCCAATGCTGCTGGAAAGGTATAACGAGTGAGGTTCCTCAGGGGTCTGTTTTGGGACCGGGTCTGTTCAATATTTTCATCAATGACTTAGATATTGGCATAGAAAGTACGCTTATTAAGTTTGCAGATGATACCAAACTGGGAGGGATTGCAACTGCTTTGGAGGATAGGGTCAAAATTCAAAATGATCTGGACAAATTGGAGAAATGGTGTGAGGTAAACAGGATGAAGTTTAATAAAGACAAATGCAAAGTGCTCCACTTAGGAAGGAACAATCAGTTTCACACATACAGAATGGGAAGAGACTGTCTAGGAAGGAGTACGGCAGAAAGGGATCTAGGGGTTATAGTGGACCACAATCTAAATATGAGTCAACAGTGTGATGCTGTTGCAAAAAAAGCAAAGGTGATTCTGGCATGTATTAACAGGTGTGTTGTGAGCAAGACACGAGAAGTCATTCTTCCGCTCTACTCTGTGCTGGTTAGGCCTCAGATGGAGTTTTGTGTCCAGTTCTGGGCACCACATTTCAAGAAAGATGTGGAGAAATTGGAGAGGGTCCAGAGAAGAGCAACAGGAATGATTAAAGGTCTAGAGAACATGAGCTATGAAGGAAGGCTGAAAGAATTGGGTTTGTTTAGTTTGGAAAAGAGAAGACTGAGAGGGGACATGATAGGAGTTTTCAGGTATCTAAAAGGGTGTCATGAGGAGGTGGGAGAAAACTTGTTCACCTTAGCCTCTAAGGATAGAACAAGAAGCAATGGGCTTAAACTGCAGCAAGGGAGGTTTAGGTTGGACATTAGGAACAAGTTCCTAACTGTCAGGGTGGTTAAACATTGGAATAAACTGCCTAGGGAGGTTGTGGAATCTCCATCTCTGGAGATATTTAAGAGTAGGTTAGATAAATGTCTATCAGGGGTGGTCTAGACAGTATTTGGTCCTGCCATGAGGGCAGGGGACTGGACTCAATGACCTCTCGAGGTCCCTTCCAGTCCTAGAGTCTATGAATCTATGAATCCCAGGGAGTTCCCGCACTCCAGGGATTGGCAGGAAAGGAGGAATTCGTGTTCTCACAAAGGGGTGGAAGAAACCATCACGAACGCCAATCCAGCAGCTGCTGACATTTGGTCATAGGCAACAAGCCCGACCTAGACCCTCCGAGCAAGGCCATGGGCTGACCATCCCCAGTCAGTTCAGCCTTTCAAGCAAGTCAGCTGAGCTTGCTGTCTTCTTTCACTGTGGTGGAGTTGAGCCCTTCCTCTTCCCTGCTCGGCATCCGGGGTGAGTCAGACCCACCCCCAGATTTCTCCCGCAGCTGCAGGAATCTCTGCAAACTCCACCACACACACTTCCTGCATCCATCGGTTCTCAGCTGCAGGGGGAGGGATTCCTGTATGGGGAGCTGCTGCCCCATCCGCCCAACCCCCGTGCATCCAGACCCCTTCATACCCAGACCCTCCCACCGACCATCACCCCCCTACACACTCAGAAACACCCCCCCAATAAGCCCCACTCACTCTGCACCTGGACCACCCTGATGAGCCACCCACCCCCGGATCCCCACCCCACCAAGCTCAAACCACCTGCACCTGGATCCGCACCCCACTGAGCCCCACTCCCCCAGCATCTGGACCCCCCACTGAGTCCCCCATACCCAGACCCCCTGCCGAGCTCTATCCCTCCCACACCCAGACTGCCTGCTGAGCTCCAACTACCTTCACCTGGACCCCCCTGCAGAGTCCCATTACTGTTGCACCCAGAACCCCCAACAAGCCACTGTGCATCCAGATTCCCCCACACCTGGATCCCCCACTGAGCCGCCCGCACCCAGATTGCCCCACACAGAACCCTCTGAACTCACACCTGGATCTCCCCACACTGAGCCCCTCCACCCCTCCACCCTTGCCTTGCTGAGCCTGCCTGCCCACACCTGGTGCACTTGGCACGGAGGGGCAGGGCCCTGGGGTGTTTCTGGGGCGGGTCCGGTCCTTGCGCTGTGTCAGGGTTGGGTGCAACCTCACCGCTGACTCTGTGTCCCGGGGGGAAGTTGCACAGCGATCTCCCACCTCGGTGCAGCCAGTGGCCTGTGCTCCCCGCTGCCATGCCAGAGCCTCCACATTTCTTTGACAAATAAAATTTGCAGAATTTTAAAATATTGTGCTCAGAATTTTTAATTTTTTGGCACAGAATTCCCCGAGGAGTAATAAGAGCTGGGATCAAGCGATGAGAAATTAGGCGGCTGCATGAGGACCAGCCACTAGAGGGAGCTGTGCTCACACACACTGTCGCATTCAGGGAGTAGAGGTCACCTTACAAGAGGGCTGTCCCATGCTCCAGTCAGGGACACGGCTGTAGCCCTGCCTTGCATGGTGCAATGCAGCCCTCGGGCAGGCCAGGTTTCGGTGCCACAGACAAGCTGGGCTTGGCAGTCAGCACTGCACACAGGTTCCGGTGGGGCCAGGATCCCTGCAGCCTGGTGAGCAGGAGGAGCAGTGCCGGGGACGTTCCCCCTTCCCCTCCCCTGCCTCTCGGATTCTCCTGCAGCTGGCACCGGGCTTGTCTGCATAACTCCCGGCTCTTTCCATGTGTGCGTTCTCCCGCACATGCCAGTGCGTGTACAATAGGCTGCATTCATGAGTTGGGGCCGCACCTGCCCCTTCGGGAGAGTGGCCAGCAGCTGCAGGGCAGCATCTGGGGATCTGCTGAGCTGGCAGCCGCTAGAGACCCCCCCAGCTCCGTCCCGGGTAGGAGAGAGGAGACCACATACACTGGGGATGTCTCCAGCACCTGCCAGAGCGGCTCAGCTTTGGGGCTATTTTCTCCTCTGGTTTCTGAAGGGTGTAAAATTGTTTGAGCCGTGAAGGAAAAACAAGTACAAGAGACCGACTGGGGGGCTGGAGCGAGGCCTTTGGCAGGAGAAAGCAGCTGTTTCCAGACAGATGCCGCTGCCCCCACTCAAGGCTCAATCCTGCCTTCTGATCACCATCCAGGCAAGGGCTCTGCGGGATGTCAGGAGGCACCAGTCCCATCACTGGCACCTGGTGACCCTCTGGCAGCCCCAGCAGCAATCGCTCTGGTGTCCCTGTGCCTGGAAGAAATGGAACAGGTCCGTTTTCCAGCACAGCGCAAGGCTCCACGCCAGGCCCCGGGTTGTGTGACATGCTCAGGGGAGGTGGCGTGGTCTGCAGAGGACAGTTATTGTGGTTAGTCATGTCTGGAGAAGAGTGGGAGGCACGTCAGAGGGACCTGAAGGCAGGTGAATGGGCAGCATGGCAGTGGAAGGATGGGGTCGTTTGTGTCTCCTGTTATTCTCTCCCGCCCCGATGCCAGAGTGACGGGCACGTTAGGCCTGGAAGACAACCCAGCCCCCCTGGAGCTGTGAGAATGAGAATCAATGTGGATTTCCAAGAGTTCGGCCCATCCTGGATCCCAGTGCGATCGCTTAAACCTCAAAACCTACCTTCCCTGGAACCTCCATTTCTAACCCCAGCAAGGCTGATCCAGCTTGTCACCACAGATAAGCCGAGTTCCCCAGATCACCGTGTCTGGGTCTTTCAGCTGGCCACCTACACTGCAGAGGTCCCGCCTGGTCTACAGGGATCTTAACCAGCCTGGAATCTGCCCTTGGGACCTTGTCCAAAATTTCCAGCACCAGTGTGCGATGTGCTGATAGTCACGCTCCACCCCAGGGGTGGCTGCATGTCAGTAGCCCAGTGTTGGGGAAGAAAGGGGCTATTGATGTGCAAGTGCCCCAAGTGAGAGCTTGGAACCAAGCTGCCCCCTCCATTCGCCCGCCTCCTTCACAGAGTGGGGAGTGGGGTTTCTCATGCTAGTTTGAAAGACCAGGAGCCTACTCCTGGCACCAGCTGAGAGCCAGGGGTCAATGTGGGCAACTGTCCCACCAACTGCAGAGCCCCACGCAGCTGGGCCCTCAGTCATTAGCAGAGCTGCTGAGACGCAGGCCAGAGGGCTGGCAGCACGTGGGCGACATGCTCCTGCCACACTGAATGTGGCCGGCCCTGTCTCCCAGCACCAAGCTGTGGTCAGCGCCTGGTTGGAGAGCAGCTGCTGGGGCCGAACCAGGCAGGACCGAGGCCAGGCTGGTGGGAAGAGGCCACAGCATTCAGGAGACCTTGCGTCCAACATCCCGCACTCCCAGTGCACCCACCCGGAGACGGGCAAGTCAGTCCACCCTGCCAGGGTCCTGTCAGGCTCAGCAGAGCTCCCTGGTGCCTGCGAACGCTCATTTACACAGGCTGCCCCGTTCCGTGGCCTGCAGGCTCCATTTTTGCAGTCCATGGGTACTGAAGCCTTCTGGCCTGAGAGGGGTCCAGTGGGTACAGAATGCAGCAACCCCTCTGCTCAGCACACTGGCCGCATCGCCCGTGTTCCGCTCTGCGCTGCTCCCCAGCTCAAAGTGCTGCCACGCCGAGTCCTCCTTGCTCCACCCAGGAGATCCCCCTCCACAGCCACCTGCCACCAGAGCCACTACTCAGCCAGCAGGAGGACCCCACGCAAGTGGGAGACAGACCTTTCCCAGAGCAGGGCCTAGACTGTGGGACTCACCGCCACAGAGGAGGAGAGTTCCCCATGCCAAACTAGTCCCGGTGCAAAATGTGCTTCTCCCTCCAGGAATACTTCACACGCCCACTGCACAGCCTCCCCACCCCAATCAAGCAGCAGGGACTCGCCCATCTTGGCTTCAGGCCCAGGGGCTGCCTCGGTTTACCTTCCATTTCACCCCAAACCAACCACTGCACCTGGGGACTTCACAGCACTACTCCCCCCTTCCTTCTGACAAATATCACCGAGAGAGGCCTCCGGGGGCAGGGGGAGTCCAGAGTGAGCCTACCCCCTCCCCCCCCACCACACAGCAGCGGCTCCTGTCCGTGGGACTGGGCCCACTCCATGCTCCGGCATTGCCACCTGGTGCATGGGGTCACAGCCTGCTCAGCGCTCTCGTGACAGAGGGGCAGCCGAGCCACACCCGAGCAATGCTGTGACCCTGCGTGCCAGGGCCCATCCCACGCGGTTTGGGGCCTTCTCAAACGGGGGCCTGGGGCAAACTGTCCTTTTTGCGCCCCCTCCCCTCTTCTCTGGGCAGCCCTGAGCTCTGCCTGTGAGAACCCAGTGAGTGAATGGAGCTATTTCTCTTCCTTGCTGGGAAGAGAGCTAGGCAGAGTGTCTCTGCGTTTAAATACCCGGGTGCTCAGTTACTGGGGGATGGGGACATTTAAATTACCCCCGTGTCTCTGAGCTACACAGCCAGACAGAACATTTCCTCTCCAGCGTCTGCAACAGTATCTGCTGCGGGTCCTCCCTGCCAGCGCGCCCTGCCCGGCCCCTCACTGCCGGCTTCGGGACAGCTGAAGCAACAGACGTGCTGTAAAGGCTCCCCGTCCCTTGCAGCCATCTGACCTTTCCTATGATATGGGGTTCAGCCATGAACGCTGAGGGGGTGAGCAGGGGCGACGCCTTGTCCTTGGCAGTCGCTGGCACCTGTAGGCTGACGTCACAGCACAGGAGAAAACGGGCCTGGGCAGTACAGTGCCAGGAGGAAATGCCATTTCGCAGCTTGCTGACGCAGTGCGGTGAAGATTGCTGGGCTTCACATTCAACCTACTGTGTCTGCCTTATATCCACTGGTTGAGTCGTCAGATGCCATCTCAAAACAAGGGGTTTCTTCTGCCAGCAGCCTGGTGCTAAGGAACAACCCTACAATAACAAACTGCCAGTGCAACATGAAGTGACCCTACAATAACAAGCCAGAGCAGCCCCCCACAAACTAGTAAAAAGAACAGGAGTACTTGTGGCACCTTAGAGACTAACACATTTATTTGAGCATAAGCTTTCGTGGGCTACAGCCCACTTCATCGGATGCATAGAATGGAACACACAGAAGATATTTATACATACAGAGAACATGAAAAGGTGGAAGTAGCCATACCAACTGTAAGAGCTCAATCAATTGAGATGAGCTATCATCAGCAGGAGAAAAAAAAACAGGAAAAAAAAACCTTTTTGAAGTGATAATGGAGATGACCCATAGAAGGTGTGAGGTGTTCTCCACTTCAGCCTCTCTAATCACTGAGTGACAGACTTGAAGGTGGCAATTTTGCAACAAAAAAACTTCAAAAACAGACTCCAAAGAGAGACTGCTGAATTTGAATTAATATGCAAATTAGATACAATTAACTTAGGTTTGAACAGAGACTGGGAATGGCCCGGTCATTACACTAATTGAATCTATTTCCCCATGTTAAGTTATCCTCACACCTTCTATGGGTCATCTCGATTATCACTTCAAAGGTTTTTTTTTCTTCCCTCCTGCTGATGATAGCTCATCTCAATTGATTGGCCTCTTACAGTTGGTACGGCTACTCCCATCTTTTCATGTTCTCTGTATGTATAAATATCATCTTTCTGTGTGTTTCATTCTATGCATCCGATGAAGTGGGCTGTAGCCCACGAAAGCTTATGCTCAAATAAATGTGTTAGTCTCTAAGGTGCCTGTTCTTTTTGCTGATACAGACTAACACGGCTGCTACTCTGAAACACAAGCTAGTGCCAGCCAATAAGTAAGAGACTGAAGGAACAAGCTGTTCAGCTTATCGGAAAGAAAATTGAGAGGCGATTTGATTACAGTGTATCAGCACCGTTACCGGGAGAAAATAGCAGGTACTAACGGGCTCTTCAAACTAGCCGGGAAAGGCAGAACAAACACCAGTGTCTGGAAGCTACAGCCAGACAAATTCAAGCCGGAAATAAGCCACAAATCTCCAATTCTGAGGATGATTAACCAGTGGGACACACCACCAAGAGAAGTGGTGAATTCTCCACCTCTTGATGTCCTCAACTTTCTGAAGGGTGCTTTAGCTAAACACGCTCTGGGGCTCAGTGCCAGGGTAATCTTCAGGCAGTCACTCAATGAGACCAGAGCCCTGTGCTGAGTGGGCTGCCTGCTTTTCCTGGAGCACTCCAGGGCCCACTCCAGAAGGTGCACTGGAAGCTTTCTCAGCCCTTTGTTGGGGAGCGGGGCACTGAGCCCCCACAAAGAGAAATCTTCTGCCAGAATATAAATAGAGAGGGATTAAGAACAATGAACAGCCGCCCCCCCCCCCCCACACAAGAGCTTTCACTCTGCCTATTATAGTGAATGCAGGGTCCCTCCCGTGGTATCTGGGATGTCACAATCTCACTAGTTCTCCAGTCAGCCGTAGAGTCTGCTAGCAGAGACAGGGATTGTACTGGTACAACACCCGCTGGGGTGGGTGTCGGTGTCAAGCGTGCTCAGACCAGTCTGGCTGTTCCCAATGGGAAGGGGAATAGAAAACACCTTTCTACCGGCATGTCTGTGTCAACACAAGGGGCTGCGCCAGTATCACCATATTGGTAAAAATTCCTCACATCATCAACATATTTATACTGGCCAGCGCATACCCCCATTGCCAGGCACATGGCATTGCACCGGCCTTGCCTCAGGTTCCCCCACCAGTCAGCTGCTTGTGCTGGGTCAGTCTGTTCTTACGAGTCCAGCTCTGCCGGGGCAGTGACCTTGTACCAGGGCGTCAGCCCAGCTCTTTAATCCTTGCCCCCCTCTTCCTCAGGATCGCTTTCCTACCCTGCTTTCTGGGGATGGTAGGGGAGCCCAGGGCGCCCTCTCCTCTGGCTTCCAGCCCAGAGGCCCAGCTCCGACCTGCTCCTTACTGACTGCTGCTTGCTGTTCCCAAGCCCCCTTCCCAGGACAGCTCCTCCCAGGGAGCCTGACTCCTTGGGCACCTTCTAGCCTGTCTCCTTTTGGCAGGGCTGAGCCTTTGGGGCCAGTCCCTGGTACAAACTCCCGTCTGCAGCTCCCCATCCCAGTGCTCCCCCAGGGCCCTGCAGACCCAACCCCAGCTGGGTCTAATCCAGGCTAATTACCCGTCTGCCCTCCAGGCATCAGAAGGGGCTAACTGGTCTCTCCAGCTGCCCTTAGCTCTGTGGCTGCCAGTGTGGGCCTTAACCCCGCCACACCTGGTGCCAAATCTGTGTGGAGACCAGGCCTTCCCGAATGGTTTCCAGAGCGACTTGTCATTCCACCTACGATCTTCCCCCGGAGGAGTTCTGCCTCACTGGCTGGGAGAGTCGCCAAGTCTCTACCCACGGCTCATCTGGCACCAGGGCTAATTGTGCTCCACAGGAGGGTCTGGAAAAGAACCTTCTGTGAAATAATAATAATGAAGAATTACTAATGCTGCGCCATTTTTGGTCTCACAGTGCTTTACAAAGGAGGTAAGCACCATTCTCCCATCTCCAAGCAAATACTTTCTCCCCCATGTGGCAAATTCCACTGCAGACTTGACAACGTTATGCTTTGCAAACATTAAAGTGAAACAGTTTCTTTTACACCCCCATACTCCAGGGCATGAGCCCATCCCTGACCGTCAGGGATCAGGAAGGAACATCCAGTGGGGGCAAGTTATTCTAGATTTGTTCTGGTGGGTTCTGGTGGGTTCCTACATCTTCCTTTGAAGCTGCTGGGTCTGGCCCCTAGTGGAGATGAGACACTGGGCTAGACGAGCAGTTGGTTTGATCCAGGAGGGCAGGACCTATGTTCAATGCTCCTATTTCAGGCAGTTTTAGTCTTGTGTAATTGCTCTGGAGCTGCTGTGTGAAGGGAGAAAGGCTGGCTGTGGCATGGCCCAGTGGCACTGGAATAGTGAAGGCTGGATTAGGACTTAAGAGTGGAAGGAATCATAGAATCTCAGGGTTGGAAGGACCCTCAGGAGGTCATCTAGTCCAACCCCCTGCTCAAAGCAGGATCAATCCCTAATTTTTGCCCCACATCCCTTAATGGCCCCCTCAAGGATTGAACGATGGGACATGCAGTGAAACCCTGGTTTGGATTTTACCCCTCTGGGGAGTTGTACTGGATTAACTGGCAGTGGGGGGGGGGTGTACTGGCAGTGGAGGGTGGGGCAGTAAGAAGAGTACACGCCCCCATTTGGGAAGAATATGGTATTATTTTAATGATGTAAATATCTTCCACATACCATGATATTAACCTCTTGGACTCACCGCCGGGGGCCCCCTTTCCCCAGGCGTGGCTCACCAGGGCAGCATTTCTAGGGAGCCGGAAACATGATCTCTGGACCCATGTTAGCTTCTGAGTTCAGAAGGGGCTGGGCTAGGTCGGTCTCACACCCCCACTGTACAGGGAAGCGATGACTTTAGTCATGCAAGGCAAGGCCCTGGGGTGCAGTTACACCAGCTTGGGCTAGGACCCAGTCAGCTCACTGGTAAGTAGGGTCAGGTTGGGTCAGTACTTGGATGGGGAACCACTGTGGATTACCTAGGCACTGCAGGATGTGGGGGTGATTAATAGGGGGCACTCTCTCCTGGGAGTCAGTTTTGCCGGGTACAGGAGGAGGCAGGTAGGAGCAAAGCTGGGTAAACAGGATTTTTCAGTCCGCTGTTTCAGTTTTGAGCAATTTTAAATGTTCTCTGATTTTTAAAAGAACTCCCAAGGAAATGTCGACATGACGTCATTTTGAGTAGAAACATCCAAATGTTTCCAGGCTTTGGATGTTTTTGACCGAAACAATTCAGCAAAATCAGCCTGAGATCGCGGACGGTTCGGTTTTGCTTCAAAAGTTCCAACTGTTCTGCAGGAAGAGGAGAAGTCTCCACACCCCAATCTCTGTGTGCTCTGACCCCCCCCCCCCATCACATGCAGCAGCATCTGCCACTCCTGCCTCAGCTCCAGGGGCTTCTCTCTTCCTCCAGTCTGCCTCTTCCTCACTGTCCCCAGCCAGAGTCACTGTTCCTGGGCTGAGCTACCAGTACTGGGTAACATGGTAACATGGCACCAGGCCCACACTCCCGGGGGGCCCCGCCAGGCCCACTCTTCTCTGCCCTCCGCTCTCTCCTGCGGGGGGCAGACGCTTGGTGCTGCTGGCACTGAGGCTCCCGCTGCAGCAGGACAGCCAAGCTCCCCCTCCCCGCCTCGTCTCACAGCGCTGCTCCCGCTCTCCCTGTCCCTGTCGCTGATCAGCTATTTGCCGGCAGGAGGGAGGGGGAAGAGCGGAGCCGCATCCTGTAACTCAGCAAAGCTCCGTAGACTCAAACGCCATCTGAAGAATTGGCCTATAAACGTTGTGTTCCTGTGGATTTACTGGCAGAAATGGAATATCGCATACACCAGTTCTGTGGGTTTGATGAGCAGTGAAATGAGCTCAGAGAGACGAGCTACAGAGTTAAGTTTTGTTCCTTACGTTTGGAGGAGGCAGAGAAGAGGCGGGGTAGAGCCTTGGGGAAGGGGGTGGCATCGGAGCATACCCCCTCCAGACCTCCACTGTGAGCACCCCCACGACCCCAGCCTACACCCCCAGCCCTCTGCCCATCCTGACCCCTGCACCCCCTCGCACACCCCCTGCACCTCCATACATACCCACCCCCACACGCCCTGCCCTGACTCCTGCACCTCCCCCACATACCCACCCCCACCCCTGCCCTGACTCCTGCACCCCTACAAATACCTAGCCCCCCACACCCCTGCCCTGACTCCGGCACCCCCCAAACATACCCAGCCCCCCACACCCCCTGCCCTGACTTCTGCACCCCCCACACATACCCAGCCCCCCACCCTAACTCCTGCACCTCCCCACAAATACCCATCCCCCCCCCCCACCCCCTGCCCTGACTCCTACACCACCCTGAGCACCAAACAGGAGCTGCCCCAGGTAAGCGCTCCACATCCCAACCTCCTGCCCCAGCCCTGAGCCCCTCCCTTACTCTGGCTCCTGGCCAGGCCCTGCACCTCAACCCCCAGCCTGCTCCTGAACCCTAACTACCTCCCAGACCCTGCACCCCCAGCCCTGTGCTCAGTGCACCCCCACCCTCAGCTCAGTGCAGAGAAAGACGAAGAGAATGGGCTAGAACCAGGGAGAAGGTAGGTACCCGCTCTATGTGGGCAGGGGTGGCGGGGATCCTGTTTACTCCCTCCCCAGCCCTGCTGTGGTTGCAGTTACCCCCGGCCCCTCCCTTGCTCTAGGGACCAACCCTAGCTCCCGCCCTGCTGTGTTTTTGCCCCCAGCCCCTGCCTTGCTCCAGTCAGCAGGGACTAATCCTCCCCCCTTGCCCCACTGCGCTCATCTTGCCCCTGGCCCCTGCCTCGCTCCAGCTGGGGACCAATCCTTCCCCTCCCCCATGCCCATGCCCTGCTATCAGGGTGGATAAAAATCAATGTTTAAAAAAAAGATCAGATTTTTTTTTATTTAAATTGGATTTTTGAGGAAAAAAACCTATCTAAAGATAGTTTTAATTAAGATACATTATATTTCATCATGGAATAGGGATTATAAATTCTAGTTCTATACTATGAGACAATATATTCATGTCATGTTTTAGAAAAGTTTTGTAAATGAGTTCCAATAGTTCATGGATTAGGGATCCAATCTTATGGGGTTCCACAGGCTTCTGTATAGATTATTTAGATTAATCTTTCTATCTACCCAATGGGACTCAGTGCTCAGTCTAGAAGATACCATCAGAGATGCTTAGTTTTGCAGTTCTCAAACTGTGGATTTGTGTTTCCAGAGGTAACATGCTTGTTAACAGCAAAAATGTTTTTAAATAAATAAATATATAGAGGTGAGAAATAACAGACTTCAACTCTATTGTCCCTCTGCAAATTTGTGTACACAGAGTCAATCCCTTACCTCTCTCTCTAAAAGTGAAAAGTTTCAAAAAGTTCAATGAATAGAAGATTGTTGGGGGCGGAATAGATCTGGACAAGGAGAAGAAGTCTGGAGATAAATGTGAGAAGCGAGGGACATATGCTTTTTTGTTAAAATATTATGTTTGCTGTTGAAGAAAAAAATCCAGAATACATAACATTGTTGTTTTAGTTAAATAAAACAATTTAAATGTCTGTCTGGTGATGTTCTCCTAATACAGCCGGGCAAGAAAATCCTCCAAATATTAATGATTAACCTGTTGAATTGGAGATAGTTCACCTCCCAGTGACTTCATAAATATCTGCTACAATTATCTTTGGTAAATGAAATAACCAAACAATCATTCATTTTCTGATATCGCTGTAAAACTCATCTGAAAAGTTTTCAAAATAAATCACTGTTTAAAAATGTATAGTGTGTACCTTCTAAAAATGAAACCTACGTCTATCTCTGCGTTGTGAAGAATATGTATTAAGGTTATAACAACCAACAAGAATGCACTTTTATGTAGAAACCCATGATTAAATCGAGTCTTCCTGACTAGTGACTTAAATCATGATTTAAATCAAATCCACCCTGCCCGCTGTGCTTTTGCCTCTTCATTCCCCAGGGGGGCCCACAAATATGTTTGGCGCCGGGCCCGCAAAAAGTTAATCTGGCCCTGGGAGCTACTTCTCTGCCCCATCATCCCTGGGCACCTGGTGAGCTTTAGCTGATTTACCATCACACAGCCCAGGGATCCCTATGGTACAGAGGGGAACAAGCCCAGGATCATGCAGGGAGCGTGGGGATGAAGGGGGAATTGAACCTAGATCCCTCAAGTCCCAGGCTACAGCCCGGATCGCTGGGCCCTCCTCACCCGGCCTCTTTGGCCCTGTCAAACACGCATCCAAAATGCCACTGCTAAAGTCACTGTCTGTCCCGCTACGTCACTCCTGCTCCTCGCAGCCCCAGGATGGCCTGTCTCTGACCTTCACACGCCAGCTGCTCTCAGATGCCAGCCCCTCCTCTGCCCAATCTCCAGCTCCAGTCTCTGCCCCTTCGCCAGGGTCAGAATGGGAAAAAAGGGTGGTTGCCCTGGCTCCATCTACCACTCACGCCCCACCTGTGCTGCCTGCCAGTGCCGCCCCTTTTCTGGGGTTCCAGTTCGCCTCTCTTGAGCTCCAGTAAGCCCAGTTCAGCAACTTCACCCAAATGAATCAGGCCGCCCCTAAGCTCCAGGGCTTGCAGTCTTCCTTCCCCTCCCTGCCAGTTCCCTAGAGGCAGCCTAGCATGGAGATACAGCTCCTCGTTATCCCAGGACCTTCTGCGTCCCCTTCTTCTCTTGGCCTTCCCGTCCGGAGTCCATGCCCGCCAGTTGCTGGGTTTCCCGGGTAGGTTCTGACAAAATCCATCACCTTTCCCAGTGTTCTTAACAACCTGCAGAGAAGCTCCATTTTCCTTGTATTCTGGCTGGGTGTTGCAAAGAAAAGCTTGTCACTCCGAGGCATCTGTTTCCCATCTCCCTGCCCTCTTTCCAGGTACAGGGTTTACAGTCCAGCATGGACGAGCCGTTGTTGTCTGGACCCAGCGCGTTTTGCACAGTCTGGCCTTGCGTTGGTTAGAAATGGATTCACTGTTTGATCCACAGTGGCCTCTTGAAATTCTGAACAGAGCCACTTCATTCTCCTCTCCGGGCCTTGGATTATCTCCGCGTGTTCCCTTGGGGGCTGGGCATACTTCCTGGAGTTTCTTCCCCCTTTCTTCCATGTGCCCACATGCTTCCCAGTCCTTTCTGAGCTCAGGTCAAGGGCTGAAATTCCAGTTTGCTGAAGGGTATCTGCAGGTCAACGTGTCCATGCTAAAGAGCATTGTTTTGCCTCTTTGTCCGCCAAGCTATTGCCGGGATCCGCGCTGGTACCGTGGCCACAGCCAGTGCAGCGGATCAGCAATATTCCAGTTTCACGGTCACACCTGCCATTGCAGAGCACCGCAAATAAGGAACCAGACAGGACGGCCCTGGCATCAGGCCCCACGTCCAAGGCCCAGGCTAGGGCCGGCAGTGTCCCAGGAGCTCAGCCAGAAAAAGGGCCGGCTCCAGCTTTTTTGCCGCCCTGAATGATTGGCGGCACTTCAGCGGCAGCTCTACCGCGCTGTTTCATTCTTCGGCGGCAATTCGGCGGCTGGTCCTTCGCTCCGAGAGGGAGTGAGGGACCCGCCGCCGAAGACCCGGACCCTTTCCATTGGCCACCCCAAGCACCTGCTTCCTGCGCTGGTGCCTGGAGCCGGCCCTGGCCGGAAAGATGGAGAAAAGGTGGCTCATCTTGCGGTTTTTTGGGGCCCGAAGGTGGGCACATGGAAAGCTGCTCCCACTCCACCCATTCTTCCTCTGGAGAGGCATCAGGATACATGGGACAATAGTGTTCCCACTTAGCATGGATGTGCTACATCGTGTGTATTTATCAGCCCTCTCGGTTGGTTTATCGGATTGGATAATTCCAGCTCTCTTGGGGGGATGGTTGTCCAGTGACAGGATATTTTCCCATGGCTGTAGGTTTTGGCCTCTTTTAAGCCTCTCTTTTCATTGAGATTCTTCACCCTACTTACACGGGGAATTGTGCGGTTTTGTCCGACGCGGTCCCCACTGAATGCCCACCAATCAGAACAGATTAGCTCAGTGTTACTGTCGCCCCTGCTAGCTGGTACTGGGGCCCAAAAGGTTATGTCTGGGACAGGGGTGGCCAAACTGGGGCTCCGGAGCCACATGCGGCTCTTCAGAAGTTACTATACGGCTCCTTGTCTAGGCACCAACTCCAGGGCTGGAGCTACAGGCGCCAACTCCATAGGTGCTCCGGGGCTGGAGCATCCATGGGGAAAAATTAGTGGGTGCTCTGCACCCACCGGCAGCCAAGCCAAGTCTGCGATCTGCCGGGCGCACAGAGGCGTAGTCACAGGCACTGACTTTTATCTTTACTGGTGGGTGCCCCACCCCTGCTCCGCCCAAGGCCCCGCCCCTTCCCCAGAGGACCCGTCTCCACTCTGCCCCTTCCCCCGAGGCCTTGTCCCACTCGCCGCTCTCCACCCTCCCCCAAGTGCCTCCCCCCAGCTGCTGATTGGTGGCCCCGCTGAACAGCTGTGGCTGGTGGGTGCTGAGCACCCGCTATTGTTTTCACCCGCGGAGTCGGCGCCTCTGGGCGTAGCAGTGAAGGCGCCACATTGGCTCTGCAAGGCCTGTGCTCGGAACCAGTCTCGTTTTCGCCCCTTTGTTTTCAGTGCTGACCTAAAGGCCTGGCAGCCACGCTCAGTAGAGGGTCTCAGGCAGGCTCTCAAACCCAATTTACCGTAGGGCCAGGGCCAGGCCTCCCAGCGGGCCGATGATGGCACTGAAGATGGTGGTCAGAAAAGAAAACGTTTATATTGTGGTTTTTATTTTGAACAACTTTATCCAATTCTTCGCCTGCCAGAGTTGTTAGTGTTGGCCGGACACCTGGCAATGCTTCAGTTCTGTCAGTTTGTTGCTGTTTGGCCTCCGTGACTGAGCAGTTGAAACCTTCAGGATTGCAGCCAGGTGAGCACCAGAGAGTTGTGTTTGGGATTGTGATGTGTTTATATTCATTGTGGAAAAAAGTAACGCTGCTTCCAGGGCTGACTCTACCTGGCAACTAGTGATGGTATCTCTGTCCCTCTCCCCCAGCCAATGGGAGCTGCGGGGGCGGCACCTGCAGCAGACATTGGGTAGCGTGTCTGTCTGCGTCTCTCCTCCGAGGGCTGCAGGGGGAGGTTCTCAGGCCGGGACTTTGAGAGCCCTGGTCTGAGGGCTCTGCACACCAGTATCACTGTTTTCTGCTCCACATCCCAGGAACACCCAGAGATCCTTTTAAGGAAGTGAATTCTTCCGGTGCCCTGATCTCTAGCATTTCCCATATGGTCCCTGCAGGGGAACCTGTGATAAAATATCTCACCGAAGGGTTGTACTTTGTCACTCCCCTTCTCTGCGGGTCGGAGAGACACGTCATTCTACCTCTTCAACCTTCCGTGCTGGGCAGATCAAACCCTCGGTTTTGCCAGTGGAGAACTGAGGCCCCATCTGTTTCCCAGTTGTGTGCTCCTCCAAGGAGCACGGCGGATTCTTTGATGGCACTTGCAGGGTTTCTGCTGGGGGACCACGCGGCACAGTTGTTAGCAAACCCTATTCCTGCACGGGTCTCCTTTGCAAGGGCATTTATTGTGATGTTCAAAGGGCTGGGCTCATGGCACTGCCAGGGGCAGTGGGATACACAGTGCACTGGTGGAAATCCCCCTATCCAGCCGTACATGCTCCCTGCAGTGCCCCTGGTTGCCACTTCAGACAACAGCCCCGCTCTCCGTAACACATCGTAGCTTTTCCCGCGTCCAGGACGGTAACGGTCACTTTGCTTCTCGAGTTTTCGGTGCTTCTGTCCCTATGCGTGCAGTGGGGTCAGTCTCCCTCATGCTGGTTCCGTCTGGCCGCGGCTGGCTTCCTGAGAGTGTCGCTGCTCCCTCCAGCGCCAGTTTTGACTAAACACGCGGTGAGGGCGATTGGTATGTGCGCCTCAAGCCCAGAGCGTGCCTTACTTGCTGTCCTCTCTGGCACAGTAACCGCATGGTCCCTGCCCCTGGGCATTCCCACAGGCTTTCCCCTCTGAGCGTTTCAGGGCTGCCTTCCCTGTGCTCCTTAGCATCCCTTTTTGGAGTTCCTCATGCTGACGTTTCCATTGACAAGAACGAAGAGCCACATCCGCCTCCTGCCCCGTCGCCATCCCCTAATGATCACTAAGGAACAGTCGTTTCCCATCCCTCGTTCTGACCCGGAGCCTCGGCCTTACGCACCCTCTGACACTCGGAGGCCAGAAGTGCCGCTTTGTGGGAGCGTTTGACACTGTTGCGTCCCACTGCAAGGCCGGGCACTGCGGAGCTCATCATTGCCCGACGCTGCGAGGTCCGACTCCAACGGGCCGGGGTCATTATCCACATTCACGCAGGATTCCCTCTGGCTTTCTCCTTTTGCCCTTTTCACAGCCCTCTGGGCACCTGCCTTACTTACTCTTATTAAGACCTCACCGGTTTTGCTTTCTGATGGGTAATTACCTTGGCACGTTCTTTGTTCCATCCCAGAACACTCTCCCTAGCTTTAATTTGGGCTCCTAGGAATAGCGAGGCTGGCTGGCTTTCGAGTTCCCTTCGTAATCTTATTCCAGAATTCCTCGATCTCCGCACTTACACGCTGCTCGCCCCACACAGCTCACTGTGGCAGCTAAAGAGTTTCCAGTTTGCTTTTTCTCACTTCCAAGTGGGGACATTGTCCTCGTCTTTGGTCCTCCTGTTGCCTTGCTCTGTACTTAACAGGAAGTGGTCACTACCCAGGCCCTCCTCTCGGTAGAGTGCCCAGCTGCATTTGCTGGCTGTGTTACTACACGCTATTCCCATGTCTAGGCAACAGCTGTTTCCGTCCACTGCATTGAACCTGGTAGGCGCGTCACCACTGAATATTACTCAACTCTTATAGTCAAATAATTGCTCTAGACATTTTCCATTTGTGACATTCTGTTCCTTGGGGGAGCGTCCTGGAACCCCCATAGTCCTCATTTTCATATAATCGTGATCTCACATATACAGCAGGCCTTGTAAGGTACCAGGGGAAAGGTTATGATCTGGTGAAAGCTAAATATCTGTAGCATTGATGCATATGAAGTTATGAGATTGTGTTGTATGGTTGTCACTAAAACATGCTGTGGGTTTGGGAGGTGCCCAGATGCTGGCTCTCCAGAGACAATGACAAGGGAGGTACCAACACCCAGGTGGGTGCTGAACAGACATCACCAGCCATTGCCCAGCAAGGGAGCTACAATGCGATAACTCACCTGCATGAGGCCCCACCAGGGGAATTGCTCAACCTTGCCTGGGGACTCAGCAATGGCCCCCAGACATGCCTGGCCTTGTGTTCTCCAAGCACATGGACTGAGGGTATAAAACAGACAGCGTGGCCATAGGCTGGGCCTTTCTCCTGCCCCCACCTATGCTGCAAGCAACAAAGGCACTCGGAGAAGAAGACTGAAGACTCCAACACAGGAGACTGACCCAGGTTTAAGGAACAAACCTGTATATTAAGGACTACAACATCCAATGGGGTGAGAAAAACTGCTTAATCTAGATGTTGCCCAGTCTAATAGGGTTGAGAGTTTAGACTGCGAACTTAGATTTTACTTCTTTTGGTAACTAACTCTGACTTTTTGCCTATCACTTTATATCACTTACAATCTACCTGTTACAGTCAATACATTTGTTTAATTGTTTATCTTTACCAGTGAGTTTGTATGAAGTGTGTGGCAAATCTGCTCAGGCTTGACAAAGGCTGGTGTCGCTGCCTTTATCCCTTGGCCTCAGCAGTGCCGAACCCGGCCCGCTCGTTAATAAATCGTCAGCCAGCTCAGAACTGCCTGTGAAGGGAGGGGGGAGCTAACCCAGGGAACAGCAAACATCATCTCTCTGCTGGCTGCACCATGGTCGGGCAGCCATGGTCGAGAGCCATCCCTGAGGAGCGCAGGACTGGAGCTCCCTGGTTGGCGCCTGCCGGTGAGGTCTAGGCCCCGAGAGCCTGAGGAGTTGGCTCAGGAGGCAGACAGGCTGGGGGGCCGGGAGCTGAGACGCGAGGGAACGTGAAGACGCGCAGCTCCAGATATCCCGCCAGCAGCTCCACCCGGTCCCTCGCGCAGTGGAGTCCCCCGGACAGGCAGGTGGGTGTCCCTCCCTGCCACAGAGCGAGATCTCTGCCATGGGGACGCAGAGCTCCCTGATGGTGGGTGGCCCCTCCCCACAATCGCCTTTGATGCAGGCCCAGGGCGATGCCCCTCGTCTTGAACCATTTCTGCTGACGAGCCCTTGCTGGAGGATCAGCTTTCCCTTGGGATAGATCATCAGCCCCAGCAATTCTGGCCTCATCCGCTCCAGGTGATTCTGTCCTACCAGGTTCGTCTGTTCTGGTCCCAGGGGGTTTAAACCCGAGCGAGACTTACTGAGGAGAACGGCAACAGCCTCGGCCATCCGTCAGTGACAGCCGCAGCCCCCAGGGAATGGGGCACTCTGCATGCACAACTCTGTCTCTGCAGGCTGCTTCTGTGGTGAACTGGCCCATGCGGTTCAGATACCACCGGGGCTAGTCAGGCTGTGTCAGGTGACTTCAGCTCTGGAGGGTGAAGGTGATTATACAGCCCTTCGGAGATGACTGTGA
Source organism: Trachemys scripta elegans (assembly GCF_013100865.1). NCBI lineage: Eukaryota > Metazoa > Chordata > Testudines > Emydidae > Trachemys > Trachemys scripta. The sequence goes on from NC_048299.1 coordinate 141,322,208, forward strand.
CCTCAGCTGCTGTCTTGCCATGAATATTCAGTTTCATTCTCCAGGCAGGTTCTGTGTCGTCACACATGGTAGATCCAAAAAACAATGGCTCTTGATTGCAATATGAATCAACTCCCAGACTGCCTGGTGCGGCAAACAGCTGCATAAGTGTCCATATATTCTGTGCATCCATTACACCTCATGCTCCTGGCTGGACATGCACCATCTCTTGGGATCTGACTTTTTCCATGTCTGGTGCATTTAAGCTGTAGGGCTTTGGTGTTTGACTGGAATTTGTCCATCTCTTAGCCTGGGAGTTCTCTCTCCTGGCCTCAGGGCTCTGGTGGTAATGACTGGTAGCACTCAGGCTGCATCTGTTAACAGCTTCTAAGCTAGTTTCTTGTTTTTCAAGTTTAGCGAGTTGCTCCTAGTTTTGCTGCCCCACCAGCTCAGAGGTTTGACTAGCTCTGTGTAGGGCAGTGGTTCCCAAACTTTAACAACCTGTGAACCCCTTTCACGAAAATGTCAAGTCTCGCGAACACCCTCCTAAAAATGAATATTTCCAGGGATTTTCTCCTTTACCTGAGTATAAATTATAAAAGCAGTGATCTTGGAAATACACAATTTGTTTTTATGACATGCTTATTACATACTATTTATTATTAATTATTATCTATCATTACAGTATTTTTATTACATTATGAAAACTGCAACACTCCAAGATCTCACTTTCGTAGCTTGTGTGATACAAGCCTGTTATAAGACAAGGCTCCTATGTTTCATCAAGGAGTATCAGATGTGAAAAGCAGGAAGGTATTTAAGAAGTCAACTCAAAGAGTTCCTCCTACACAAGCATTCAGGTCTTGAGCAGTCCAGGCAAACAACGCACGTTACAACAAAGCTTAAACTTATTCTTCATATTTCATTTTAAAAACAGCAAAAAATATCCACCTCCCTTTCCTTTTCTTATAAGGAGTCTTGAAGTTTAAATCTCCTCAGTGTGCTACTTAGGCTTGCTTTGATCTGCTTAGCTCTTGGAAGTTCAGGGGCTCCGGGCTGCTGGCCCCGAGCTGCCTGAAGTCCCTAGGGACAGCTCTGTCCGCCATTAGGGAATTTTTTCCCGAGAACCCCTATAACATTTCGTGAACCCCCAGGGGTTCACGAACCCCAGTTTGGGAACCACTGGTGTAGGGTGAAGTCTGTTTTTAATTGGAGCTACTGTGAAAGATTATCTGTGAACCCAGTAGCCAGCCAGTCTTGGATGTTTGTGGTTTGCATTCCCCAGAATCACAGTTTTCAGCCAGGTACACAGAGCTCTTGTAAAACATTCAACATTTTCCCCTGGGTCTTGAATTCTCTGGTCTAAAACTGCTTTCACAAACCCCATTTATCTGAGATACAGAGTATGCATCAGCCACAGCCCAAACCATTTCCTAGGTGTCTTTGTGACTGTCTATAGCAGAGGTAGCCAATCTGTTGCACATGTGCCGAAGGCAGCACGTGAGCTTATTTTCAGTGGCACTCACACTGCCCGGGTCCTGGACACCGATCCGGGGGGCTCTGCATTTTAATTGAATTTTAAATGAAGCTTCTTAAACATTTTAAAAACCTTATTTACTTTATATACAACAATAGTTTAGTTCTTTATTATAGACTTGTAGAAAGAGACCTTCCAAAAACGTTCAAATGTATGACTGGCACGCGAAACCTTAAATTAGTGTGAATAAATGAAGACTCGGCACATCACTTCTGACAGGTTGCCGACCCCTGGTTTATAGTAAAGTCAAAGCATTTAAAGATAGGCTCTGCCTGCTTCCCCATAATATAAATTAAAGAAGATCCCTGGATAGCTTCAGTTTCCTGACGGAGTTTTGTAGCAACTTGAAATCTTGCAAAATGCTGCTTCCAGTGTGTCCATCGTGAAGGCAGGTCAGGCTACAGAGCTTCCTTCCCAGACAGAGTCATGCTAGATGTGTTCATCGTAAGCTCCTTTAATGCTCTGCCAGGTCTGGCTGAGGTTAGCATAAATAAGGTATCTACACACAGCTCCACCCATTGGCTGACCAGTATAACCTAGTGTAACGATGCTGCCTCTGGCGGGACACTACTGAGAGTATCAATTGAGGACAAATTGCTCAGAGCAGGGCAGTTACAGCCCCAGGCTGGGGTCCTTTGCACACCAAGGCACCAAACCAGCCAGCCAGAGAGGACTTTGGTCTCACCCCACTGGCTAACCACAAGTCACACAAGCAATTCCCTCAGACACTCCAATTTCCCAGTATAACCACCAGTGCCACTCGTTATGGGGACAAATGGTTATGAAAACCAATACCCCAGTAAAAGAAAAAGGTTCTCCCGATCCCAAAGGACCAAGCCCCAGACCCAGGTCAATATACAAATCAGATCTTACCCACAAATCACGCTGTTGCCAATCCTTTAGAATCTAAAATCTAAAAGTTTATTCATAAAAGGAAAAAGATATAGATGAGAGCTAGGATTGGTTAAATGGAATAAATTCCATACAGTAATGGCAAAGTTCTTGCTTCAGGCTTGTAGCAGTGATGAAATAAACTGCAGGTTCAAAATCAAGTCTCTGGAATACATCCCCAGCTGGGATGGGTCATTCAGTCCTTTGTTCAGAGCTTCAGTCTGTAGCAAGGTTCCTCCAGAGGTAAGAAGCAGGATTGAAGACAAGATGGAGATGAGGAATCAGCCTTTTATAGTCCTTTCCAGGTGTAAGAACACCTTTGTCCTTACTGTGGAAAATTACAGCAAAATGGAATCTGGAGTCACATGGGCAAGTTCCTGCATACTTTGCTGAGTTGCAAGGCATATTTGCCTTCTCTCAATGGGTCCATTGTATAGCTGATGGTCCTTAATGGGCCATCAAGCAGGCTAGGCAGAGCTAACACCAACTTGTCTGGGATGTCTCCCAGAAGCATAGCATAAGTTTGAAATACAGACAGTTTAGAGCCAATATTTATAACTTCAACTACAAAATTGATACACACATATAGACAGCATAATCATAACCAGCAAACCACAACCTTGTCTTAGACACCTCATTTGACCCCCTTTATACAAGATTTGGTGCCACTACAGGACTTTGGTTGCAACCATGTTCTATATGGTCCCAAATTATATCAATAACGTCACATTTCCCCTCTGCGGAGAGTGGCCCAGCCAGCAGCTGTGGTCCCCAGGCTTCGTGTCACCTTGTCAGTGCTTGGGGGGCAGCGACCTTGGACAAGTGGGTCCCAAGTGCCGTGGGTCTGGGCTATTCAGTCCAGCAGCTGTTCTCCACCCCTCCCACACTCGTCCCGTTTCAGGGACCCCTCTCCTGAGTCTAGGCTCCTTCAAGACGTTTGGACCCTGCTCACCCAGGGGCTGTGACGGAAGCTCCCTGGGTTTCAGGGTAGAGTTTCTACTCCCGCAATTTCCTGATCCCCAAGTCCAAGGGGGTCTGAAACCTACATCGGCCCTTTGGGCTCTTGACTAGTGCCCTGAGCCAGTGTGATTCCATGTGGTTACCCGGCATCAGCCCTTCCCTCCCCGGGTCACAGTGATCGGTTCGCTGCCCATGATGGCCGGGTCGTGCGTGTCGCCCACTCACAGGAAATTCCTCTGGTTTGCGCTCGGGGAGGCCACTATCAGCACATGGCCCTTTGACCTGCCATCAACTGCCTGGCGGCGCTGGCCTTAAAACGCAGTGGGACCCACGTCTTCCCCACCTGTGTCGCTTGGCCGGTTCGACGGCCCATGACCAGGTCCAGTCGTCTGGGGCTCACCCTGAACATGGACATGTCAGCCCTCACCCCACGCACACACTGGGGGTCACTGACTCGATGAGTTCGGAGATTTCAAACAGGTCCTGACAGACGCCTGCCCCTGAGCTCCCACGTTGGGTCGGACTCGTCTGACGTAACTAAACGCATGAGGCTGTGTCGTTGCACTCGTCAGGCCTGGCTAAGCGTCTCCCATCTGAGCCAGCACCGCGAGGCCGAGTCTCCCCCCCCCCACAGTGTGTTCCACAGAGTGGGGGAAGACCTGGGACAAGGTGTGCGGGCGACAGGCGTCCCCCCCGACGGGCTGGGGAGCTCACTGGCAAGGGTCGCGGCTCCAATGCTCTGGACAGAGCAGGTGGAGAAACTTCCTTGAGCTCCAGGCATCTCACGGAGCTTTCGGAGCTTTCCTCTCGCATCCAGGCTTGTCCTCGGTGCAAACGCCTGGCGCTAATAGGCTGCCGGGTGCTGCCTGAAAGAGCAGGGAGACCCCGAGAGGCTGTTACTCCTGCTGCTGCACCCAGAACCAGCCGGCCGACATCTCCAGCAGGGAGGCTCCCACCACCAAGAGGGGTCCCTCAGACCCAGCTCCTGCGCTCCATCTCCCGGGCCTAGGGGGCCCTCAGGACCCCTGCTTCCCGCAAAAGACAACAAGCGTCCCCAGCTTTGCTCTCGGGTGGGCCACACTCCGGGCTTGGCTAGAGCCCGGCGTTAGTGCCCCAGCCTCATCCCCCAGGGCACGCACAGACTGAAACATGGTGGCACCAGGTTATGCCCCTAGCCCCGGCCTGACCGTGAGGCTGGTTCCTGGCCCGTCACATTCTCCACTGCCGCACTGCCTCAGCGTGTGAGGTGCGAACACGCCAGTGTGGCCTGCAGAGCCGCACCCACGTCTCGAAGGACGACTCCCTGAGCCGTCAGGGGCTGTTCCCCTCGGCACATTGCTGAGCGGCAAGTGGCTGAGTGCCAAAGGTACCCCCCCACACACTAGGCTCAGGACAGCAAAGCACCTCACCCAGTAACTGATCCAGCTGTCCAACAGCTCCCAGGGGGCAGGGAGCCCCCCATTTCACAGATGGTGAAACTGAGGCACAGAAAGGGGGAAGGGGCTGCCCAGGTTTGCACAGTGAGTCTGGGAAGAGCTTGGAATAGAACCTAGGTCTCCTTTCTACACACGCTGTGCTGCACTGCCTCCCTCTTTCCCGTTTGCGGGGAGCCCAGGTCTGGGCTAGCAGGGGCTGCAGGTCGGGAGTGAGGGGCACTGGTGATGCTGTGGGGAGCCCAGGGCTGGGCTAGCAGGGGCTGCGGGTCAGGAGTGAGAGGCACTGGCAAAGCTGGGAGTGGGGAGGAGTCTAGGACTGGGCTAGTGGGGGCTGCAGGCCAGGAGTGAGGGGCACCGTCAGAGCTGGGGGGAGCCCAGGGCTGGGCTAGCAGGGGCTATGGGTCAGGAGTGAGGGGCATCGCATAGGCTGAGGCAATGTGGTCTTGTCCAGGCCTGGGAGATCTGGGTTCTAGGCCTTGTTCTGCCAGGACCCTGCTAGGTGACCTCGGGCATGTCCCTGTCCCTCCCTGGCTGATCCCGCCTGCTACCCCTGTTGGGTCGTTATGTGTGAACTGTGGGGTTCCATGCCCAGGACGGGGGGAGCTACATAAGGGGGCCCCCAGCCAGTGCCCTCGGGGAGCCAGCACCGGGCACCGTCCGCTCTCAGCGGCCCTGCAGACACCTCAGCCCCTGCATTCAGCGGGGGCGGGAGGATCCTCGGAGAGGCTCTGAAATCCTGTTGCAGCAGCAGCGTGAAGCCCTTGGCTGGGCCAAGCTCCAGGCGAGGAGGAGGAGAGGCAGCCGAAGGAGCAGGCAGGGACCAGAAAGCACCACTGATTCTACGTGACCTAGTTTGCCTGGGCGAGGATGGCGACGGGAGGGGGCTTGGCTCCCGCACCGTGTCCTCAGATGAGCCCAGTTCCCACACGGACACGCAGGGCTATATATAGCAGCCAGGCTGCAGCTCGGCTGCGTCAGCTGGGCCTGCGCGCGGCTCCACAGCTTTTCCTCCCTCGGGAATCGTTCAGGCTCTGAGCAGTTCGGTGAACACCAGCTAGGGGCTGGGCATGATCCCCGGGGGCGTCTGCCGGGGGGAGGGGCTGGGGGGAAGCAGCGTCCCCGGGAACCGGGCGGGGGGGCGCCATTCCCGCAGGCACCTGCTCGCACCCCCCCCCCCCCGCACAAACACGCCCCCCCCCCCCCCCCCCCCCGCACAAACACACACGCACCAGCCCCCAGCCCCAGCCTGGGCTGCACAAACAAAGGAATCTCGGGTAGGAGCAGAGAGGTTATTTCACCTCTGTGTTTGGCGCTGGTGCGATGGCTGCTGGGATCTGGTGCCCACAGTTCAAGCAGGATGTTGATAAATTGGAGAGGGGGCAAAGAAGAGCCACAAGCCTGAGGAAAGGCTGGGGCGTGCCCCCGGGTGGGGGGCAAACAGGGGGGCAGGCAGGGCGAACGAGCCCCTCCAGACTGGGCCCCTCCAAAAGCCTGAAACGTCCCCGTGCCGCCTTGGTGAAAGGGCTGGAAAACCGGCCCTACACTGACCGAGCCCCTTGAGTCAAGCTCTTTAGTGTAACACAGAGATGGTTAAACGTTGACTTATATGTACAGGGGGAACAAAGATTTCATACTGGGCTCTGCAGCCTGGCAGAGGAAGGTCTCCCACGATCCAAGGGCTGGAAACTGAAGCTCGACAAACAGACTGGAACCAAGGCGCACGTTTGTACTAGTGACAGTAACTACCCGGGGGGGCCGTGATGGATTAACACGAGTGGCTGTTTTCCAACGGATTATCGTGGGTGGGTCTCTGGCCTGTGCTCTGCAGGGGTCAGACGAGATGATCATGATGGTCTCACACACACACGTGCAGATGCGCCCTCCCTCTCCTCCCCTCCCCCAGCTGAATTCAGCAGCAATTTGTTCACTGCGCAGGCGCCTTGCGACAAGCCGGCTCTCACCTCGAATGAACCCAGCGGCTGCTCTGCAGCTGAGCGAGAGCTGGAGCTTTGTCAGGCCCGGGGCTGGGCTGGACTAACCCCTAGAGCACAGCCAGGGGGGAGGGAGCCCCAGGGTGCTCTGCAGCCCCATGGCAGAGCCCAGCTGCCCCCAGCCCCTCCCTGCCGTGCTGTGCCAGAGGCCCAGCCAGGCCGGCCCCGAGCAGGCGACAGCTGCCAAAAAACCCATTTGAAACTCAGGAAAAATGCACCGTTCTCAGCGCTGCTTTCGCCCCACCAGGGCCCAGAAACAATCCAGGGGCCGATGCATCCAATCTGAACCGACCCACACCGCATGACCCCAGACAGGCCCAGCCAAGCCACTTGGGGGCAGACCCCCCCACCCAGCCCGGGCCAGTCGCCAGGTCACATAAGCAGCAATTAGCATACAGGGAAAAGGGGAAATTCATCCACCCAATTCCTCAGTGGCTTTGAGTGAGCCTAACGGCACCGCCCGTTAATAAACGTCTCATCGATTGGCAGAGCCTGACGGGGGCTTGTAAGTATCACTAGCCCCTTCTGCTGCTGGGCTGGGACCACAGGCGGCTGCCCAGAGCAGGTGGAGAACAGCCGGGACCCCTGAGCAACGGGCCCCTCAGATCAGCTGTGGCAAGTTAGTCTTGGTGATTTTGTTTTCTTGCTCCACAATTACATTGTTGTTGGGGGATGGGGGAGCTGCGGGTCAGGATGAGGGGGCATCAGTAGAGCTGGAGGGGAGCCCGGGGCTGCGGGTCGGGAGTGAGGGGCACCAGCAGAGCTCCAGGGGGGCAGGAGCCCAGGGCTGCAGGGGCTGCGGGTCGGGAGTGAGGGGCACCGGCTGAGCTGGGGGGTGGGGAAGCCGGCCCCATGCAGCAGAGTGCTGCAGGGCAGGCGGGTGCCAGGTGCGTTGCCGTGGCCCGGGGTAGGGGCTGTTCATCTCTCCTGGTTACGAGCACTGAAGTAATTCACTCTGCACGTAACACAAATCAATATGTTCCTGCAGCTCCAGCTGCAGTCCTGGTGCAGTCGGAGCTCTGCACACGGAGCTGTGTCCCAGCCCTACCCCCACTCTGCTCCCAGAACCGGAGCCGCTCCATCAGACCTGGGCCTTGAGCCTTCACCTGGCCAAAGTGGGGGTAGGGGCAGGAGAGTCAGCTGGCTCAAGCTGGCAGGGCAGGCACTGGGGCCTCAGGACATCTGGGTTCTCTACCATGGAGCTGCTGGGTGCCCCTGCCCAGCCACTGCCCCCTTGCCCTGGGGTAGGGCCCGTCCCACTTCACACAGGGCCCAGATCACAGCTGAGACCTTCAGGTGCCAGCAGAACACAAACGACAATTCATTGCTAGCAGCTGCCAGTGACGTTCTGTGAGTGTTTGAAGGACACTTCACGGGAGAGCCTGCCCCCCTCCAACAGGCTGAGCGGAGGGAACTTGGGCAGAATCGGGGCCTTTGGGAGGCCAGAATATTGTCAGAGCAACGGCCCAGTGTCTGCATCAGAGGAGGGGGTTTGGCCACAGATGGAAACCCGCACACCACCTGGCCAGCACAGCTGTGCCTTCTGGGCTCCATCTTCCCTGCTGCCTGTGGAACTCCCTGCCACTGGATAGCATCAGAGCCAAGGGCAGCAGGATCCCCACGAGGTGCAGCCAGTTAAATGGATGATGAAAACAGCCGCAGGGCCCAGCTCCAGCATAAACTGTCCTGAACAGACTGTGCCCGGGGCAGGTTACTCCACACTTGTCCCCTGGGAGGGTTCTTTCACCTCGGTACCAGCCCGTCGCTAGCAGGAGACGGGCCAGAACAGAGCCCAGGGCTGAGCTACGGGCCGGCTTCGGTCCAGCATTTCGACAGCTCCAGCCTGGGGTGTCTCGCATGAGCTCCCACAGCAGACGGCAGGGAGGGGTTGTGTGATCCCGAGCCAGCTCTGTTCCCGTTATGGGGTGGGACCACTGACAATCGGGGCCTGGCGCAGGATGACTGGGTGGCTGGTGAGTCCAGTGAAATGGGGGCAAACCGCACACACTAACCAGCTAGCAAGTCTGGGCCCCAGGAGGCCAGAGGAGATGGGGGATCTGCCGTAACACGGACCTTCAGAGGGCACCAATTCCCGGGCAGTATTTTCCTTACAGACCAGGTCGGAGAGGTCAATAGCTTTTATTTCCATTGGTGAGAGAGACGAGAGATTTTATGAGGAGAGATTAATAAGACTGGGACTCTTCAGCTTGGCAAAGAGACGACTAAGGGGGATATGATAGAAGTCCATAAAATCATGACTGGTGTGAAGAAAGTAGATAAGGAAGTGTTATTTACTCCTTCTCATAACACAAGAACTAAGGGTCACCCAATGAAATTAATAGGCAGCAGGTTTAAAACAAACAAAAGGAAGTATTTTTCACACAATGCAGTCAACCTGTGGAACTCCTTGCCAGAGGATGTTGTGAAGGCCAAGACTATACCAGGGTTCAAAAAGAACTAGATAAGTTCATGGAGGATAGGTCCACCACTGGCTATTAGCCAGGATGGGCAGAGATGGTGTCCCTAGCCTCTGTTTGCCAGAAGCTGGAAATGGGCGACAGGGGATGGATCACTGGATGATTCCGTTCTGTTCATTCCCTCTGGGGCACCTGGCATTAGCCACTGTCAGAAGCCAGGACACTGGGCTAGATGGACCTTTGGTCTGACCCAGTCTGGCCGTTCTTATGAGTGTTCGAGCTACAGAGCTCTTCTACGGACACCCAAAAGCTTGTCTCCCTCACCCAGACCAGCTCTCACCTCACCCACCACATCTCTCGCCGCGCCTGGGACCAGCACGGTACCGCGCTGCAGGCCGATTGTCCTCTTAATCCGCTGGGGCAGTACCCCTCGCTGGGCTCTCCTGCTTATAAGACTGAAAACCAAACTGCTGCAGCCCCCAGTGACCTGCCTTTCTCCACCAGCGGACAGAGAGGACATTCCTCCCCCGTGCTGTAGCCACAGAGTGAGGTTGTGTAGCGCTGTGGCTCATTCCAAAACAGGATTTACTGAGTTGGGCTGCATTAAAAAGCATCACGGTGAGCCCAGAACCCCGCTGGCAAGGGGCGACAGGTGGGCGTCCTGGGGATCCCCTGAGTCTTGTAAGTTCATTCCAGTGCCCACGAGGGTCAGGTGAGGTCTATTAAAAGCCTGTCTCTGGCCCTGGATCTCAGTGAAATGCAGGTACCCAGAGTACTCTGGCATGATGGCCAGTGCCTGACAACCACATTCCTACTGTCTGAAGCCGGGGGGCTGCTCACCACCAGCCAGGGGAAAGGTTTTCCTCCAGGCCAGAAACGTTGATCTGTGTCAGTGGCAATGAAGTGTTGTCTGGTTCCCAGTGGACTCCAGCTCCCCGTCTGAACTGTGCTAAGGAAGGAAGGGGAGAAGGTCACCGAGAAACGGAACAGGACGAGGTTAAACATGTGGGGAGGGGGGAGCCCTATGTGGAGGTGCACAGCCCAGGTTTGTTTGGTACCTTTGGGGGCCCAAGAACCCCCCAGCACCACTCCTTGAGGCCGCAAACGGGCAGCAAGTCGCTTCCTGAACAGGGCTCTCAGCCAGCCTAGCTGAAAAGGCTGGAGAACGTCGGGTGCAATCAGCTTCCATTAGCCAGGCCGAGCCCCTGGCAGTGACGCTCCAGCTGTGGCCGGGGAGGCTGGGTGTTGTGTTTCAAGCCCTCTGTTCCCAAGAGCCAAACTCCCCTGACGCTGGTCTCTGCTAACAGACGTGTTCCTTTTTCCTCAGAACCTAGTGCTGGGGCGTGGCCTGGGGAGAGCATTGCCAGGCAGCGGAGTTGCTGGGAGTGGAGTCCATCACCCCGTGGGAGGGGACGGGGGCACCCCCCCATACTGCTGGTGCAGTCATGTGAGCTTGTCTGGGGGCGGCCAGGATTGAACCGGGGAGCTGAGGGGCTAAGCACAGGGATTCATATGCCCCAAGGCCACAAGGGACCAGTGTGATCAGCTAGGCTGACGGCCCTCCCATAGCCCAGCCCAGAGACCTGCCCCTGCATTCCTAGAGCAGAGCTGTGAGGAAAACAGCCCAGCTGGGTTTAACGATGTCCAGGGATGGAGAATCCACCACAGCCTCAGTAATTTGTTCCAATGGTTAATTACCCTCACTGTAAAAATTTACATCTAAAGCTCCAACTGCCAGCCCCTGGGGTGTGTTAGACTCTGCCACACCGAAGAGCCCATTGATAACGATTCATTCCCCATGTAGATATTTAGACTCTAATCAAGTCACCCTGTAACCGTCTCTTTGGTAAGCAAAATAGCCGGAGCTCCGTGAGTCTCTCACTCTCAGGCAGGTTCTAATTCTTGAATCATTCTCGTGGCTCTTCTCTGCCCCCTCTCCAAGGTACCCAAGTCCTGCTTCCATTGCGGGCACAGGATCCCAGCAGCCACCGCCCACTGCCAACCACAGCAGCATGAGCAGCTGGTGTGAGCTCTAGACTAAGGGTTGCCAGACTCAGTGCCTCTGTGGCTGAACGTGGAGGGGGCCCTGCGGCACACACTCCTGCCATGTACGACACTGGGGCTGATGGGGGCTCGGCTGCAGAACAGACTGGGAAGGGGAACAGCTGTGACATGTCCCGGGTGCCAGTCACGCCCAGCATGGGCCTCGGGGCCACCTGGCTGCTCTGGCAGACGTCTTGGCTCCTGTCCTGCGGCAGGGGGGTTGGGCTACAGGCTGCTCCTCTGGCCACCTTGGTCCCTGGGGAACAAGCCGAGTCTCCTTGTTCTGGACAGCGGAGCAGGAATTCCCTGAGCTCTGGCATCCCTCCAAACTGTGGCCATGGATCAACCCAACGTGGCGCCTGCCAAGCCCTGGGCACAGCACATGCCGTATCCCTGCTGGGCAGCCGCAAGGCCCAGCCATGCTCACGCTCTTCTCCGGGGACACTGGGGGAGAATTGGGGGGGCGGCAGTATCTCCGTGAGGTGCCTTCTGCTAGACGAGCCAGGCGTGCACCCACACCCCCCTTCGGAACGAGTCGTCCACTCAATCGCTCCGGAAGCCATGCGGTGCCGAACACGCTCGCCTTCGGGGCCAAAGCAGGTCCCGCCCCGCACCAAAAGCCTCTTCTAGCTGGTGCCACAAACATACCAGCTTCCTGCCCAACGGAACTAAACCATGTTCCCAAGTATCAGGGGGTAGCCGTGTTAGTCTGTATCTACAAAAACAACAAGGAGTCTGGTGGCACCTTAAAGACTAACAGATTTATTTGGGCATAAGCTTTCGTGAGTAAAAACCCACTTCTTCAGATGCATGGAGTTAAAATTACAGATGCAGGCATAAATATACTAACACATGAAGAGAAGGGGGTTACCTTACAAGTGGAGAACCCGTGTTGACAGGGCCAATTCAATCAAGGTGAACAGAAATGGAATTTGTATACAGCTATTCTGGCCTGCAAGAGAACAACAGTTCTTGAAGTGACATTGCATTGTATAATGAACAGTAAAAACAAGTTTAAAGAGCATCTAAGAATATGGAGTGACTTTGTATAAATTATATGAACTTTAAAGCTAATATTTCAGCA